>NW_023260034.1:101883-145457 GCF_009762535.1 Notolabrus celidotus
CAAAAACAGCACAAGTAATCTCCTTCATGCTAACAGGCTAACTGCAGTGAAGACATCTAGTAAAGATTTTGCAGAACGTTAGGTTTGCATGTGATGAATTCACCTCAAAGAGCATCAGATTTTTGGACTACTGTTTCGTTGTAAAGGTCAAACCAGGGAAAACACTTGATCCTACATTTCCCATGATGCAACAGTTTGAAACACAGAAGGAGTCCTCGGGAATGCATCCTAGTTTTTACATTTGTGAGGGATGCATCCGGCTGAGAGTCTCCAGTTAACAGGGTCGCTCTTTACACTGGAACACCGGTCCATCTCTGACGTGACTTTAAAATCTGTCCTCTTTAAGTCGAGTGTTTCAGGTGTTTTGAATCCTCTTTGTCTCTGGAGCTCGTCTCCTTCCAAGTGTTGATCAAAAACAGCACATGAGTAATCTCCTTCATGCTAACAGGCTAACTGTGGTGAAGACATCTAGTTAAGATTTTGCAGAACGTTAGGTTTGCATGTGATGAATTCACCTCAAAGAGCACCAGGTTTTTTGGACTGCTGTTTCGTTGTAAGGGTCAAACCGGGGAAAACACTTGATCCTACATTTCCCATGATGCAACAGTTTGAAACACAGAAGGAGTCCTCGGAAATGCATCCTAGTTTTTACATTTGTGAGGGATGCATCCGGCTGAGAGTCTCCAGTTAACAGGGTTGCTCTTTACACTGGAACACCGGTCCATCTCTGACATGGCTGTTAAAATCTGTCCTCTTAAAGTCGAGCGTTTCAGACGTTTTGCACAAGAGTAATCTCCTTCATGCTATGATGCTAGCTCTGGTGTCGCACATGACTCTGCCGGCCTGTCCGTCTCCTTCTATGGTGTCATCTTTCTTGTACGGCCTTCATCTCTTCCTTACTGCCCTCTACTGATCTGTTGGTGCCATGCAATCACTTTTATTGCTTCTCCTTATGTCACATTCAAGACGTTTGTGAGGGATGCATCCGGCTGAGAGTCTCCAGTTAACACGGTCGCTCTTTTAACTGGAACACCGGTCCATCTCTGACGTGACTTTAAAATCTGTCCTCTTTAAGTCGAGCGTTTCAGACATTTTGAATCCTCTTTGTCTCTGGAGCTCGTCTCCTTCCAAGTGTTGATTCAAAAACAGCACATGAGGAATCCCCTTCATGCTAACAGGCTAACTGTGGTGTCGCACGTGACTCTACTGGCCTGTCTGTCTCCTTCTATGATGTCATCTCTTCCTTACTGCCCTCTACTGGTCTGTTGGTGTAGTGCAGCTACTTGTATTGCTTCTCCAAACATCACTGGCTTTATTTTTCCAACTTTTGCATGTTTGTAAATCTGCATCATTCCTGAATCTGCTGCTGGATTCTCCAAACGAAGACGAGACTTAAAGCTTTTTAAAGAGCAGCATGCAAAAGGATGCAAAGACACTTCCTGTGTGACATTTTCTAACATCTGCACACTGCTCATGAAAGTAAGAACTCCTTAAAGTCTGTTTCAGATCTGCTGCATGTCGGTGAGAGTCGCTGAGTCTTCCTTTAAAAGTAAAAAAACATGACCTCAGGATTTTATCCAGACCATGCAAGAAGCTGCAAACGTTCACTTGATGAAGTGACGCTCTGATTGATTAGTTTCCATATCTGGGTAATGCTTATGATCCAGTTTGACTTCATTCAGCAGAAATTGAAATCTTTGTGAGTCTGAAAAGAGACAAACTGCTTTGGTTTGTATTTCCTTCGTTTCTCACTTTCTTCATTATATCTGAGTGTTTCTGTGTCGCTGAGCTGCTGCTGCTGGAGGCCGTAACTCTGCCTCGTATTCCTCCGCCTGTCCGTCAACTCCTCTCTCACACACACACACACACACACGCTCAGTCGAGTGTATTGCCCCGGTCATGATTTTTGCAAATGAAGCTTGGCTGCAAATCACGGCGGCTCGGCCCTGAATCAGCAGCTCTTTCATAAACGCTGATTTCCACTCGCTGCGTGTTCTCAGACCTGACGGAGCATCGGGCTCCAGTCAGAGCGAGCTCAGACTTCGGATGTAGATTTCTTTACACTCAGCAGAATAACACCAACACGAGATACACAACCTGCCAGACAATGCGTTCGCTTTGTTTTCACGTGTAAGACAGAATATTAAACCTCCATCTACAGATCCAAACAGGCTCCTGTACACCCCATCTTTGTTTCCTCATCCTTCTTCTCTCTCTCCCTTTGTGTAAATGAGGGAGCAGGGAGAGGTGGAGCGTGCAGCGTAACCAAGCGTGGGTGAGCTCCAACCCGGACAGGGTTCTTGCCCTTGTTCGGCCTCTCTTTGTACTTTTCCCCTTGTTTAGTCTCTCCATTCTTCCCTCATTAAGTTTGTGGAGGGGAGGCAGAGTGTAGAGCTTAATCCAGCTGGGTTTAGCTCCTCTGCCTTCCCTGTTTTCCTTCAAGTCTCTCTCTGCAGACTCTTCTTTGTTTCCTCTCTTCTCTACCGTTTTCCCTCGTTCAAATTTGGGAGTTGGGGAGGTAGAGCGTACAGTGTACCCCAGCGCTCATGAGCTTCATCTAATATCTACTTTCAGACTCTTCTCTTTGCTTTCTGTCGTCTCTGCCGTGGTCTCTCGTTACATCTGAGGAGTAGGGGAGGTACAGCGTACAGCTTAACCCTACGGGAGTGAGCTCTACAGGATTCTTGCCCTGCCTGTTCTCCTTCAAAAGTCTCTTTCTGCAGACACTCTTTTCTTTCTTTCTACCTTGTACCCTTAGGGAGAGCAGGGGGAGGTAGAGCGTACACCTTAACCAAGAAGTAGTAAGCTACAGCCCAAACAGGTTCCTGGGTCTACCTTCCTTTTCTTCTATTTAAAATCCTCCTATAGACCTTTTTGTTTGTTTTCTGTGTTTTCTTACTTTTTCTCTCATTACATCCAGGAAGTAGGGGAGGTAGAGAGTACAGCCTAATCTTATAGGAGTGAGCTCCTAACCACACAGGCTTTTTTACTGAGGCTGCCTTCCCTGTCTTCTGTCTTAAATCTCTCAACATCCTCATATCCATTGTGTGTCATTAGTTTGGGGGTGTAGGGGAGGTACAGCGTACAGCTGGTGAGCTCCAGATCAATCAAGCTTCTTACCCTGACTCTGTCTTTCCTGTTCTCTTTCCAGCACCTCTCCACACCCTCTTCTCTTGGTCTTCTCTCCCGTTTCTCCTTCTATATTTAATGAGCACAGAGGTGTAGGGGGAGGTAGAGCGTACAGCTTAACCCTACGGGAGTGAGCTCCAGCCCAAACTGGTTCTTGTTCCTCGCTCTTACTTCCTTTTCTTCTTTCAAATCTCCTTACTTCTGTCTTCTCTACCATTTTCTGTCATTCATTTGGGGGAGTAGGGGAGGTAGAGCGTACAGCGTTACCCAACAGGCATCTTGTCATGGCTCTGCCTTCACTGTTTTCTCTCTACATCTGTCTATCTTTGCTTTCCCTCCCTTCCCTTGTGAGCATGGATGATAAAGTGGAGGTGGAGCGTACATCCAAACCCAGTGGTAGTGGCCTGCAGTCCCAACAGGTTCCTGCTCCTCGCTCTGACTTCATTTACATCCTCATATCCTTGTTCCTGTCTTCTCTATCACTTCCTGTTATTAATTTTGGGGGAGTAGGGGAGGTATAGCGCCCAGCTTATCCTAGCTTAGGCTATAAAAAGCTTCTTTCCCTGAATCTGCTAAGCTTCATTCTTAGGCCAAGAAATAAACATAGACCAGAGTAGTTATGAACTTAAACTGGACTGTGACTAAAGCTGAAGAGGACTTCAGTCTACAGACCTGGACTGACGCTGATCCAGATGGCCTCAAAGTGTTCGCCTGGTTCCTTTGCTTGGTGTAGACCGAAGTGTCGGACTCCGCTCCTCCGCGTCACGTCGAGTCTCCACATCAGCTCCGCCCGTGAGCTCCGTCTCTGCTGCGTCTCACCCTACCTACCCGTGAAAGTGATGGTGCCCGTTGATTGGCTGTCTCACCCCGCTGCTGAGGCCTGCTGAAGTGTTGTTTCCCTGCAGATCTGCAGCAGAGGAGGAGGAGGAGGAGGAGGAGGAGGAGGAGGAGGAGGAGGAGCGGCACAAGTCTCTCTGCTGGGAAGCTCTTGTCTGTTAATTAGCGGCGAGCAGATGGAAGAAAGTCCACATCTCGCTGGGGATCAATTCTACCCGAGAAGCAGTAACAGCAGCGGCGGCAGAAGCAGCAGCACCCTTGGTTTATTTATCTGGTAGCTCAGCAGTAGCGGGGCAGTGTCACCTCCCAAACGTGCAGGAAGTAACTCGGGAGAGTTTGGAGAAGACGTCTTAGACACACAGAAGACGAGGGGAGAGAGAGATTTCCTGGGAGACCCTGAAGGAGCTGCGTTCAGCTTCTGTCGAGTGTTGAGTTTAGTTACTTATCATTACTTTGTTTACAGCCATCTGTTTACACACACATCCTCCTCATCTTATCTGCCCGTGTCTCCCTGCGCTCTGCACGCCGCGAGCCGTAACCCACCGGCCTCCTGCCAGAACTGAAGCCTCGCCGACAGCTGCGGCGGCGGTGGTGGCGGTGGAGGATTTTCTTTTTCTGGGGGAGCACAAAGAGAAGCAAAATGTGACTTTGTAAAAAAAAAGGCTTTTTGTAACGGCATCTGCAGAATCGCCGTCCCGCTCTGAGAGGATTTCACTCCATTTAGTGATTTAGTGACAGAGTAAGTGCAGACGCGTGGAGCGGGAGGATAATCAGCTGCTGCAGGGAGGTGATTTTAAACTGGGACTCCCTGATGTTCAAAATCAACAACTTTTATCTCCCATATTTTTAACTGCTGCAGTTTGGTGATGCTCTAAATGTTTCTTAATGACATCAGAAACTTTAAACTCACTTACTGTTTCCACTAGAAGTATTAAAGCCTGATATATCGTCTTCCAGAACTGTTTTATTGTGGACACCCCTTGCTAAAAACTGCAGTTCCTTGAGTGTCCACTAGAGGCTGGCACCAAAAGCACCAACTGACCTACAAAGCTCTTAATGATCAGACACCTTCGTATCTTAAAGAGCTCATAGCGCCCTGTTCCCCCTCTAGAACTCTACGCTCCCAACATGCAGGCCTGCTCATCGTACCTAAAGTCTCTAAAAGTAGTATGGGAGGTAGAGCCTTCAGTTATCAGGCCCCTCTCCTTTGGAATCATCTACCAGTCAGGGTCCGGGAGGCAGACCCCCTCTCTACTTTTAAGAGTAGGCTTCAAACTCTCCTTTTTGATAAAGCTCATAGTTACCCCGAGTCAAGTGGAACACTGAGAAACCAGACCAGTGGACGTCCTTGCGTGTGTTCTGTCGCCCTCTGTTTATCTTCTGAAGTCCCGTTTGATCACGCAAGCTTCTCAAAGATCTCGTCTGTGCAATTGTTACCACGAACGTTAAGTGCGTGGTCTAAATGGTTCCCATCCAGAAGTCCTCTAGTGAGTGGCTAGCTATAGCCTGTTGAGTTCCTGGTGATCATTAAAGTACGAAGCTGCTGACCCGAAGACCGGCGGACTGACTGCAAAACACCAACTGTTTGTTTACGTTTGGCTGACATGGTTCCAAACATTTTATTTCAAATTTTTGCATTAAAGGTGACATATTCTGCTCTTTGTCATCAACATATATTGGTCTCAGAGGTCCCCAAAACATGTCTTTAAAGTTTATTGCTCATAAAAACACTTTGAAATCAGATTCTGGTCTGCCTGTAAACCCCTCTTTTTCAGCCCTGCTCAGAACAGGCTGTTTTCTGTGTCTGTGCCTTTAAATGAGAATGAGCTCTCTGACCACGCCCCCTCAGGAAGTGGGTGTGGCCTCCTCGGCTCTCCAGCACGTTGATCTAATGTTTACATGTTGGCTGAATATACACGGCTGCTCACAGACCCGCGTTACTTCAACCCTCTGAATCTGATCCAGAATCTGATCCTGACGGAGAGGCGCCTGCAGCAGGACCTTTCTGAACCATTGGTCACAGATTTAGTGTTTCTTGTTGTTTTATTTGTCAGCATGTCGACGTGTGTCTTGGTACACAGCTACCAACATGTAGCTATGTGGCTATGCTAACTAGCGCTAGCACTTTTCCCATGAAAACTAAAAATCATCCACTAGATCTTCAAATCTGCAGACGTGGGGAATCAAAGCGACCTTTGTGTTTATTAAGACAGCCTACAACTAGCATGCCTCCCTCCTAAGCTCCTTGTTAGCACACATGTGTGCAGGGAATGAAAAACGGAGGAGGTTAGCTAAGGTAAAGCTAGCCAGCCCATGAGACAAATAAAAGCCTTTAAAAGCCTTCTGCACAACAGCGCCCTCTGGTGGTGGCCTTAACATAAAGAGCCAGTTTCACTTGCGTTAGCTTTTCTTGAACCACGTATGAATGCAGAGTCTCCCTCTCAGAAAGGCCGTGAGACTCCGTTCCATCCCAGGAAACAAAGCTGAATTCTTCAATGAATAAATCAAAGTTCTCCCGTTGGTTTAAAGGGGTCAAGAGATTATTACGACAGGATGTCAGAGAGGAAGCTTCCTGGATGAGAGGACTCTGTTTCTTCAAGCACGCAACAAGCTAATTGCTCCGTGAGTTCGAGTGATGAGGACTGACAGTGCACTTACATAAGGCAGGAACACGGCTCCCTGCGCTGATCCCGCTGAGCTGATTGGATTTGATTAGAAACTTGTACTGATTATAAAAAGCAGGGAGGACGGAGAAAGTGGGACAGAGAGGGAAAATGTCAACAAGCAGGAGACGGAAGACGAAGAGGACGAAGAGGACGAAGAGGAGAGGACGTCTGTTCGCTGATATGAGAGGAGGAGGAAGGTGGAACCCCAAAGAGCCATGTTATAGGTTCTGTACTGCAAGACTCACATCGTACTGAGTCTGTTATATAGAGTCTGATATATAAATAAGATCTGTCACTGATTTTAAAAAGGACACTAAAAAAACAGATCTATTCAATCTGGCTTTAATGTATGGTTTCATATTTTATTACTTTAATATTTTATTTATTTTTAACTTTCTTAAAATTAATTGAATTACCTAGTTTTAATCATTTTCAGTGCATTTATTTTATCTTCAACTTTTATCCTTTACCTTTTTTTAATTGTTTATTTTACCAATTTATATATATATATATATATTTAAACTTATATTAAATACATATATTGTAATGTTGTTAGTATGCATTAGTCTGTACTTTGAAATCTATTTTTTTTTTTTAAGATAAGATCCTCTCAACGGGGAAATTCATGGAGTTCCAGCAGCAAACAAGAAGGTGTACAGAACAAGAATTCAACAAGAATATATAAAGGAAAGAAATGTCCATCAGAGACGACAGCTTGGCCATAATCCTCCTGTCAGCCACCACCTCCACAGGGTCCAGGACTGAGCTGGTCTTCTTCACCAGGTAGTTCAGTCTGGCTCTCCTGTATCCTGTCCGCCCACAGCAGGTGAAATCCTTCCAATGTGGCGTTGGTGTCCGGTGTTAGCTCTGTTAGCATGATGCTACTCTGGTGCTGGGTTAGCTGGTCCACCTTATTGTAGATAGATCTTACAGTCCCCATAACGGTGGGTGGAAGGACAGGTCCATGTGGTCTTTTCTTAGCTTGCACCTCAGTACCAGCACGTCGTCCTCGCCTCCTTCTCCTCAGCTCGCAGGGAACATCGGGCCTAGCATCGTTTAGCATCGACACGCTACGGGATGCTAACAGCTGATCTTGTATGTAAACAATGTTACCATGGTTACACGCAGGATCTCCGGACACACATAAGAACAAAAACAGTTAAAACACCCCTGCAGACGTAGTCAGGTTGGTGTCCATGGCCAACAAATGAGTCCTTAAAAGTCCTGACTCCAAATACAAAGAGAACTAAACAGATAGAAGAACAACCAAGAGAGAGCTGCTGCAACAAGAAGACACTCCAACGGCGCTAAGCAAAAGAAAAAGTAAACTTATATTTAATACATATATTTTATTGTTGTTAGTATGCATTAGTCTGTACTTTAAAATCTATTTTTGTTTTTAATATTCTGCATGTTTTGTCATTATTTCATTGAACCTTCTTCTTGTTTTCAGTCACTTTAAAGCTCTTTGATTTACTTCTGATTTGCATGAAAGGTGTTCTAAATATAGCTTGATTGATTATTTAAATAACCTACAATGAGCTTTTCTTTTACCACTTCACCTGCATGAGGAAGCATGAATGCACCTTAAAGGTGACATATCATGCAAAATGGACTTTTTAATGGTTCTTCCCCTGAAATCTGTGTCCCTGTCTACAAACCCCCCGAGAATGAAAAAAATCCATTCTGCCCCTGTTCTGATTTCTCCACCTTTCTGTAAATGTGTGCTGAAACCAGCCGTTTCAGACTTCAGTGTTTTTGTTACGTAACAACAATATCCGGTCTGTAACAGGAAGTCAGAGCTCGGAGCTTGTTCAGCCCATAGACTGTATAAAATACAACTCAACCCCTCCTCCGTTTTTCATTCCCTGCACACATGTGTGCTAACAAGGAGCTTAGGAGGGAGGCATGCTAGTTGTAGGCTGTCTTAATAAACACAAAGGTCGCTTTGACTCCCCACGTCTGCAGATTTGAAGATCTAGTGGAGGATTTTTATTTATCATGGATAAGTGCTAGCGCTAGTTAGCATAGCCACATAGCTACATGTTCGTAGCTGTGTACCAAGACACACGTCGACATACTGATAAATAAAACAACAAGAAACACTAAATCTGTGACCAATGGTTCAGAAAGGTCCTGCTGCAGGCGCCTCTCCGTCAGGATCAGATTCTGGATCAGATTCAGAGGGTTGAAGTAACGCGGGTCTGTGAGCAGCCGTGTATATTCAGCCAACATGTAAACATTAGATCAACGTGCTGGAGAGCCGAGGCACATCCACTTCCGGAGGGGGCGTGGTCAGAGGGAAAACAGACTGTTCTGATGAGGACTGAAGAAGAGGACTTTTCAGGCAGACCAAAATCTGATTTCAAAGTGTTTTTTTGAGCATAAACTTTAAAGACATGTTTTGGGGACCTCTTAGACCAATATATGTTGATGAAAAAAGCGTGATATGTCACCTTTAAGAGTTTCAAGACTGTAGTCTGTGTTGGGGTCGGCGTTAATCAATGCATCCACTAGAGGGCGCTTGAACAAACCAGTCTCCTCTACTGCCATCCAACTGTCCGTTAATCCCATCAAAGCAGGAAACCTCCCGCCTCGAGAAGCGAAGCTGATGCATGTCTGATATAGTGTCCACCGATGATTTCGCTAATCTGGATTCACTGTTGGTTAAACTGCTCGGCACTGCCCCCCATGGTACCTGGTGGTACTGCAACTGTTGGTCCGTAAGTAAAGCATTAATTTACCTTTATCCATGAAAACAAAAGATGAGATTGAGTGATGCCACACAGGACCAACGATGTAAACCTGCTGACGTCTTCAGTCGCTGACATGTTTAAAGTAACTTGACTCTTCACTAGCTTCCAGATGTTTGTGTTTCCTTGCTGACATTCTGGTCTTTGAAAACAGAGGATGAGAACATATCAGGATCACAAAGAGGAGGTTCAGATGTTTATTCTCTCATATACTTAATGTTACATCACAGAGAGGGAGGTGAAGGTACGTGTGAGGTGTGCTGCTGGACCTCGTGGCGTCACAGCAGAACGGAAACTGTCCGTGAAATGGAAAGGAGCAGAAATATGAACTGACTGAGCAAAAAAAGGAGTCTGCAGTGATGAACCCTCATCGCAGAGGGAGGGGGGAAAAATGGAAAGGAAGGAAGCCTGGTGGTCGATTTATGGCCTCATTGTCGGCTGTTGACACGCAGCCCACGCCCTCTTCAATTAGGAACCACTCAGCTGGAAAAAAGAGGGGGAGGGAGGAGATGCACGGAAGGTAAAAGGACGAAGAAGAGGAGCAGGAGGAGGGGAGGGGGGCGGGTCTTCAGCATGGAGCGAGCTGAAGGTCCCCAGGGCCCGTTACTGCGTCCCTTGCCATATGTTTTCACTTAGTCAATCATGTCGACACTTGTGGAACAATCTGCCGGTGACGACCCGGAGCCATCGCGCTCGCCTTGACACTTTGCATCCACCGTCAGTGCTGTCTCATAAACAAGATTTAATTTTCCTTTTCCTCGATTCAGGCCGGCGACGAGGAGAGCAGAGTCATCAGACCACGCCCGGAGAGAAAGTTTGAAGCTCTTCAAAAAACTCTCCAGGCCTGATTCATGAAAAGATTTGTGCTTACAGAACTCGTGCACGAATCTCGTTCACAAAGGACACGCAAAGTGTTAAATGCACCGCAAAGCTGCAGCACAAAACATCACCTGAGTGCAGGATACTTTTTGTTGTACACCTGTGGTGCATTTAACCTGCGATGAGGAGAGCAGAGACTTCTGACCCCGCCGGGAGAGAAAGTTTTAAGCTCTTCAGAAAACTCTCTGTTGGCCTGATTCCTGAAAAGATCTGTGCTCACGAAACCTGTGGACGAATCTTGTTCACAAAGGACACGCAAAGTGTTAAATGCACCACAAAGCTACAGCACAAACAGCACATGGGCTCAGGGACCCTGTGGTGCATTTAACTGGCAACGAGGAGAGCAGAGACGTCAGACCCCGCTGGGAGAGAAAGTTTAAAACTCTAAAGGAAACCCCCTCTTGGCCTTATTAATAAAAAGATTTGTGCTCACGAAACCCGTGCACCAATCTTGTTCACAAAGCACATGCAAAGTGTTAAATGCACCAAAAAAGCTACAGCACATAGGCTCAGGGACCCTGTGGTGCATTTAACTGGAAATGAGGAGAGAAGAGACGTCGGACCACGCCGGGAGAGAAAGTTTGAGGCTCATAATGAAACTCTCTCTTGGTGTGATTTATGAATAGATTTGTGCTCACGAAACCTGGGCACGAATCTCGTTCACAAAGCACACTCAAAGTGTTAAATGCGCCACAAAGCTGCAGCACAAACAGATCTTGGGCGCAGGGATGTTGTTCGTTCTGCAGCTGTGGTGCAGTTAACCTGCAACGAGGAGAGCAGAATCATTCGACCTCGCCTGGAGAGAAAGTTTTAAGCTCTTTGGGAAACTCTCTCTTGGATTGATTTATGAGAAGATTTGTGCTCACGAAACTTGTGCATGAATCTCGTTCACAAAGCACACGCAAAGTGTTAAATGCACCACAAAGCTGCAGCACAAACAGCACATGGGCTCAGGGACCCTGTGGTGCATTTAACTGACGACGAGGAGAGCAGAGACGTCAGACGTTGGCCTTATTCGTGAAAAGATTTGTGTTCACGAAACCAGTGCACCAATCTCGTTCACAAAGCACATGCAAAGTGTTAAATACACCACAAAGCTGCAGCAACCTTTATAACCTTTTGTATAACTTTTGTAAAATGCAAACTCAATGAAGAGTTAAAAACAAACGGGCAAAGTGCACCAAGCTGCAGAACTTTACAGGGATATTTGCGCTTGAAACAAACCCCAAACAAGCGGACTGATTGATATTATTAAATCATCCTGATCTGAAGAATATCCGCCCAATGTTTCATGTTTCTTTTTCTCGTATCAGAATAAAAACAGTGATTTTTCCTCCTCCTGGATTTCGTGCTGAGCCTCAGGGAGGATCTGAAGTTGTTCAGAAAGTTAAATTACATAACCTCCTGTGGACTTGACTCCGTTAAAATGAGTCGCAGCATATTTCTTGTGTCCCAGTCGGTGAGGACAAAGTAGCAGCAAGATCATCAAAACAGAACAAATAGGAAACACAGTCCGACTGAAGAGAAAGAAAACGGCTGAGGCGGCGAAATGACTCACACACACACACACACACACACACACACACAAACCGCTTTAGGAAGTCATTCTGCTTGTGTTGTTTCTGAAAGCTCCTGGAAATAAAGTGGCGTACACGAACCCGTGCTGGAATATAAGAGGAAGTTATAGAGGAGCAGGAGCCAAGTAATAAAAATGTATCCCCTGAGATAGAGTTTGGCCTCCGAGGGTTCATTTGTGGAGCACTTCAGACACAAAGAGGGACACTTTCCTACCGCCGGAGAGCCCCCGCAGGAGACGCCGGATGCCCCCTTGTGTTTCAGAGACCTACAGAGACCCACTCAGAGACCTCTGTGAGCGTTAAAGAGGTGAGAAAGGTCAGGACCACTGAGTGCCTGAAGAAAAACAAAAGATCTGAGGTAGCTGTTAGAGAGAGGCTTTCTTCTGGAGTTACAGAGAAGTGCAAAGACTGATTCTGCAGATTGGATTCACTTAAAGCGATCAAATAATCGCCCATTCAAACAAATACGAAGGTGATTTGCTGAGTTGCAGCATGTTGAAAACATGGCTGAATCCAATACGAACATCATCCAAACATGTCCCATTATGAGCGGCAGCGTTGTGGGAAGTTGAGCGGTGTTGCAGCCCAAAGTTTGGAGCAAACACTCCAGTCCATCATGCCGTCCTGCCTGCTGACACGAGCCTCGGTTTACCAACTCACCACCAAGAGATTTCAGTCAACAGCTACACTTCTCTCTCAAGGTGCCAAAGAAAAATGGTCACAGATACGACCAATCCAATCCCAAAACAAAATACCTCTACTCCTCGGGTCAAGCAGGAGATTTGTACCCCAAAGTTTCTCCATTGTTGCTGACTTAGGCGTTGAAATCACCTGGAGCAACCACAGAAGACTTCTGGCAGCACAAACTCTGAAACCAAAGGAGGTTCAGCTCCTCTCCAGGAGTTTAGTTCATTAGTACCATTTGTTTTCGCCTTGGCTTAGTTGGACCTGAAGCTTCCCTCTCTTGGTTTTCCTCCAGACAGGAGCTCTGGATTCTCATTTTCAGGCGAGGTGAAGCATCCAATAGGTGCATTTGGACCAAGAGTTCCTGGTTCCAGAAGTACTTCACCCTGAACTAAAGTGAAGTGAAGCTGAAGTCCCGGGTAGATTGTGTAAATCAGGCCAGTGACGTATGGAGGAAAACAAAGTAAATGCACTACACCACCAGACCAGTAGAGGGCAGTAACACAAAGAGGAATGCCATTCATCACAGATGACACCATAGAAGCAGACGGACAGGCAGGTATCATTATGAGCAACACAACAGTTAGCCTGTTAGCATGAAGAGACTCAGCTGGTCTGTTTTAGATGGTGCTATATTTCATCACAGATGGATTCACTGAATCAACACGTGAGAGGAGATAAGCGCGAGTAGCAAAGACGTTTCAACACGGCTTTAAAATCCTTTTGAACTCAAAAAGCCGTGATCGCAGAGATCGGCCGGTGTTTTGGTTTAAACAGCGACCCTGTTAACTGGAGACTCTCAGCCGGATGCATCCCTCATAAACGTTGACAAAAAGTTGACAAAAAAAAATTGACAGAAAGAAAAATTGACACAAAAAAAAAATTACAAAAAAAATTTTACTAAAAAAATTTTTACTAAGAAAAATCTGAAAAAAAAAGTTTTGAAAAAAAAAAATTTGAAAAAAAAAAAATACAAAAAGAATTTTGACAAAAAAAAATTGACAAAAAAAAAGTTGACAAAAAAAAAAAATTGACAAAAAAAAGTTGATCCAGAGCCTGTCGAAAAATTGAATTTTCTTCAAATTTGAAATTTTGCTCCAAAAGCAGAAAAACTTGCGCCTGCATGTAACATGTAAAAAGCAAAACATGTAAAACATGTTTAAACATGTAAAAGCAAAGAATGAATCAACACGTGAGAGGAGATAAGCGCGAGTAGCAAAGACGTTTCAACACGGCTTTAAAATCCTTTTGAACTCAAAAAGCCGTGATCGCAGAGATCGGCCGGTGTTTTGGTTTAAACGGCGACCCTGTTAACTGGAGAGTCTCAGCCGGATGCATCCCTCATAAACGTCTTTAGACCATCATTAAATATCTGATGAGGATATTTTGAAATCTTAATAAAAACTAAACTAGTTTGCATTCCCAGGAACTCCCTCTGTGTTTCAACAGCTGTGTAAACTCCACAAACACTGACACGTTCAGCTGAAGGTCTCCAGTTTACAGGGTCACTTTTAAAACCGGAACACCGTGAGGAGAGACGCATTCACGGTGGGCTGAGAGAAGACTACTGTTACAAGCTGCTAAATCAAGAGAATCACAGCTTCTTCTTTTGAAAAGTACACACACATACAAAAAAGATAGAACAAATAAAACTAATGAAAGAAAGAGAAATCAAGAGAATCACAGATGGAAAAAAAAATTGCTGAATAGGTTTTTGGAAAAAAATTGAAAAAAAAAATATTTTGAAAAAACTAATTTTGGAAAAAACTAATTTTGGAAAAAACAAATTTGAAAAAAAAAAAAAATTGAACAATTTTTTTTTTTTTTTAAAAACATGACAAAAAAAATTGAATAAAAAAAAAAAACTGACAAAAAAATTGACAAAAAAAGTTGACCCAGAGCCTGTGTTTCAACAGCTGTGTAATCTCCACAAACGTGTGTGTGATGTTATTTTGGGCCGCGGGTGGAATAAGAACACTGCGGTTAATCTACCAATCAGACACGTTCAGCATTGCAGGCCCCGCCCCCCGAAAGTCCCAGGACCTTTGAAAAGTACTACCCCCCTAGCAGGGGCTTTTTAGGGGGAGATTATCTACCCCTGAACTAAAGTTAGACCCTGGGTCCACCGGTCCAAACGCACATAGTTCAGGGGTAAAGTTCCTCCAGTTGAAAAACGCCTAAAGTGATGGTTAAAGCTAAGCTCATGATTTCAGCCAATCAGAGGCCTCTTCAAAAACAGTCTCCACTCTTTAATGGTTGCAGTTTTTTTGGTGCTGTTGAAATGTAAAACTGCACCCCCCGCTAAATCCCCTCCTCGCCTCGACAGATTCTCGACATGAGTGTCGACTCTGAGCGTCACTTTTCACAGCTTCAGCTCAAACTCCTAAAAAGTGTGAAAGCAACGTCCACAGACACGGCTCGCTTTCTGCACCACAAACCCTCCCTCCTGAGACGACAGCCTGAGGGAACAAATTACCCGTCTGCAGATGACCGCGGGGCTGAGTGATGTGATTTTATTTATAGACAGAAAGTGATGAAGAAACAGAGAGGAAACACTGACAGCTCATTACCGAGCCGGGTGAAATGAAGCAGCTCCGGCACGGAGCCATCGACAAAACGTACAATCATACAGGAAGAGCACGGAGGAAATGACTCCGCTGTTTAAGGACAACAACATGCAGACGCAGCAATGTTCTGTACACCTGAAGAGGCAGAGGGAAGTCAAAGATATCTCAAGGCCTGAACCAGACATTTACAATTTACCTGCGTCAGCAAAGACAGGAAGTGCTGGAAACCCAAGCCACATGTTCATTTCACTCAAACAGTAATCTATGAACAGGAAACAAGAGGAGGAACATGTTTCTGAAACTCATATCAGACCCTTCTCACCTCCAGCAATCTGAGCCCTCCACAGCAGAGAGAGTGAGACAGGAAGTCAGACACTGAAACAACTTTAGATCATTTCACAATAAAACATTCAGAAAGGTTAAATGCGACATCCAATTCACAAATGAGAGCGCTAACAGTCACGCGCAGTTGCGGCTAACTTTCAACAGATCTGTGTTCCCTCTTTTCCTGCTCCACCACGGTCCCCAAGCTGAGGTTTCACTCTGAAGTCAACGAGTTAGCTTCCACTGGCTCCACAGCACTGCATGTCCCGTCTCAGCTCCGGCAATCCGAGCCCTCCACAGCAGATACACAAGACTTCTATTTGTGCCGGATGCTGGAGCACGACGCATCAAGTCGTACGTCTGTAAGTCAGACACTGAAACAATACAAAACGCTCCGTGTATGACGCCAGATCGCATTCTAGTCAATGTGTTAACTTCCACTGGATCCGCTCTGTTGCAGAGTCCAGTCCGGCAGGTCAGAGTCCTCCGGATCAGATACTCAAGACTTCTATTTGTACCAGATGCTGGAGCACGACGCATCAAGTCGTACGTCTGTAAGTCGGACACTGAAACAATATAAAACGTGGTTCATTTCAGAATAAAATGCTACGTGTTTGATGCCAGATCCCATTCTAGTCAATGTATTAACTTCCACTGGATCCGCTCCGTTGCAGAGTCCAGTCCGGCAGGTCAGAGTCCTCCGGATCAGATACTCAAGACTTCTATTTGTACCAGATGCTGGAGCACGACGCATCAAGTCGTACGTCTGTAAGTCAGACACTGAAACAATACAAAACGCTCCGTGTATGACGCCAGATCGCATTCTAGTCAATGTATTAACTTCCACTGGATCCGCTCCGTTGCAGAGTCCAGTCCGGCAGGTCAGAGTCGTCCGAATCAGATACTTAAGACTTCTATTTGTGCCGGATGCCGGAGCACGACGCATCAATCAGGGATTACCAAGGGGAAACCTCGGGTTGCACGGTGGTGCAGTGGGTAGCGCTGTTGCCACACAGCTAGAAGGTTCCTGGTTCGAATCCCCGGCCGGGCGGGTGCCTTTCTGTGTGGAGTTTGCATGTTCTCCCCGTGCATGCGTGGGTTCTCTCCGGGTTCTCCGGCTTCCTCCCACAGTCCAAAAACATGCTCAGGTCGATTGATCACTCTGAATTGCCCCATAGGTGTGAGTGTGTGCAGGAATGGTTGTCTGTCTCTCTGTGTTAGCCCTGTGATAGGTTGGCGACCTGTCCAGGGTGTACCCTGCCTTCCGCCCGAAGCCAGCTGGGATAGGCTCCGGCCCCCCGTGACACCTAACGGGATAAGCGGTCAAGATAATGGTTGGATGGATGGAACCTCGGTCACATGACTCCAGCTGTCCGGAGGTCCCGTTTCATGCACGTAACGAAACATGCAGCTCTTGAGTTTTGGGTTCATCAAAGCAGACTGTTTTTAGTTGGTCGGAGGTACGCAAAGAAGACAGGAGAGCACGAAGCAAGGACGAGAACTTGAAGAGGAGGGAGGGTAAAAGTTCATCACAGGTTGAGACAGACGTAGAGAAGAAAGAAGTAGAGAGGTTGAGCTCTTCTTTCGTATCTCTGTGTTGAACTCTGTAAATCCATCCTGACTCAGTTTTGACTCTAAACCTGGAGCCAGACCTCAGCGGATCGGATCTGGTGGAAGTCCGATATTAGTTCACACCGTGCTGGTCTCTGCTGAGTCTCAGTTTCACTGTATCTCACAAGTTACAGCTTGTTCTCTGACGCACTTTGAACCCGAGTAAAGCTTCCACCGTCACTTCCTGAACTAAACAGACTTATACTTGCGATGTGTTCAGGGCGCCACTAGCTTGTACGCGAGAGTTGATGAATGCATGGCCGCTCAGAACAGAGATCCTCCAGTGACGTCTGATGTGAGGATGGAGCGGTGGAGGAGAAAGTGAAAGTGTCTGAGTGCTGCTTCCTCACATCAGACGTCACCTGTTTGTTTGTTTGATAAGTTGGTTGGTTGGTTATTTGTTTGGTTGTTTGTTTGTTTGTTTGTTTGTTTGTTTTGGATCCCCGCCCTCTGGTCTTCAGGTTCTGGCGTACACGGGTAAATGTTTATATCCGTGTCTGGTTGGAACACGACATCAGTGCGCCGACACATCAGATGCATAAAAAAGGTCTGAAGACTTTGTCAGGTCTGCCTGCTCTGTGGGAGAAGTCTGATCGATCATGTCTGCAGCAATCTTTGAACATCAGAGAAGTCTGAAAGTTAATTTCACGCTAGAGATGAATTTCTTATCAACTCATGCAAAAATCCACCAGTGATTGACAGGAAGTGGCAGATTTGCTTGTTTGGCATCGACTGGCTTGAATTTGTGTGAATTCACATGTTTGCTGTTCCTACCCTGCTCAAAACCAACCCTCCACTCGTGGTGTGAGTCCTTTTAAAGCTGATAAAACTGAAGGTCTGACTTTGTGTCCCCCTGAAGCCGGAGTCTGGACCCGAGACGACGACGACGTGTTCCTCAGTTTTTTGGGAGTTTTCAGCGACAGAGCCGATGGTGTTAAAGCCGTGAACAGATGGCCCGTCTGTTTTCATTTATTCTGAGTAAAGGTTAAACAGCATCAACAAAAATAGGCTGAACCATCTGTTCACCAGAGCAGACACATACTGTACATGCAGACCTGCGTTAACACCAGAAACTGAAGTCTCCTGAAGTCTCCTGAAGTCTCCTGAAGTGTCCTGAAGTCTCCTGAAGTCTCCTGAAGTCTCCTGAAGTCTCCTGAAGGCAAGGCAAGGCAGCTTTATTTGTATAGCGCATTTCATACACAAGGGCAACTCAATGTGCTTTACATTAAAATATTAAAAGCATTGGAGACATTCAGACAGGCATAAAAGAACATAATTAAAATGACAAATATAATAAAACAGAAAAGAAAAGGAAAATTAGAAATTTATTAAAAATTACATTAAATTTTAAGTTAAAGTGAGTTAAAATAATCTAAGATAGGAAGGCAGTGTTAAATAAAAAAGTCTTAGTCTTTGATTTAAAGAGGTGAGAGTTGGAGCAGACCTGCAGCTTTCAGGGAGCTTGTTCCAGATATGTGGAGCATAATGACTGAACGCTGCTTCACCATGTTTCCTTCTGACTCTAGGAACTGAAAGCAGACCAGGACCTGAGGACCTCAGAGGTCCAGGTGGTTCATAAAGTAGGAGCAGATCAGCCTAAACCATTCAGAGCTTTATAAACCATCAGCAGGATTTTAAAGTCTATTCTCTGACAGACAGGAAGCCAGTGTAGAGATCTAAGAACTGGAGTAATGTGGTCTACTTTTTTGGTCCTTGTTAGGACTCGAGCAGCAGCATTCTGTATGAGCTGCAGGCCGTCTGATGGACTCTTTAGGGAGTCCTGTAAAGACCCCGTTACAGTAGTCTAGTCTGCTAAAGAGAAATGCATGGAGGAGTTTTTCTGCATCCTGCTGAGACATGAGTCCTTTAATCCTTGATATATTCTTAAGGTGATAAGTAGGCGGACTTTGTAATGGTCTTCATGTGGCTGCTGAAATGAAGGTCTGAGTCTAAGACTACACCAAGGTTTCTGGCTTGGTTTGAACATTTCATCTGTGCAGATTGGAGCTGAGCAGTAACCTTTAACCTTTCTTCCTCCAAAAACTAATCATTTCAGTTTCTTCTTTGTTGAAGCTGAAGAAGAGTTCTGTCTGGTCCAGTCATTGATTTGTTCAATGCATTTACTCAGTGTTTGTATGGGACTATAATCCCCTGGTGATATGGTGATGTAAATGTGTGTGTCATCTGCATAGCTATGGTATTTTATTTGGTTGTTTCTTATTATCTGACCTAAGGGGAGCATGTAGATGTTGAATAGTAGAGGCCCCAGAATGGATCCCTGAGGTACTCCACATACGATTTTCATCCGCTCCTGAAGTCTGAGGGGACAGGTGCGCGTGTTGGAGCTGTCTTCGTGTTGCATGAAGCGTCTCCTCGCCGTACGTTGGTTTTCTTGCACCGTGTGATCTCTGCTTTCGTGGCACCGTGCACAAATGAAGTTACCTGCTCTTCCAGGCGGCGTCTCGTTCCTCTTGATGAGTAAATCTGACGTCATGTGCTCAATAAATTGATGTTGACTTCCCTTTAATGACAGGAACTTAAAACAACCAGAAGAGATCATGTCAGGAGCTGGAGAGAGAGTAGAATCGCCCTGTAATGAAGGAGAACCAGATCTACTTTCAGGTCTCATGAGGACTGACAGGATAGAAATGAACCTGAGGCTCTCCCTCCATTCTTCATCCTCTCCTCTTTGTGTTCTCATCCTTTCTCTTTCATAACTTTCTGTCTTTTCATGCCTCCTCCTCCTCCTCCTCCTCGTCTTCGTCGCTCTCTCTCTTCCTGTGGTACATTATCGCGGCACAATAACCGACGTGTTGTTAGAAGTGGAACAAATTGCTGTTTTAATGGGATTATTTTAAAAACGCTGCACAAAACATTCTCTCTCTCTCTCCCTCTCTCTCTCTCTCTCCCTCCCTCTCTCTCTCTCTCTGTCTCTCTCTCTCTCTCTCTCCCTCTCTCTCTCCCTCTCTCTCTCTCTCTCTCTCTCTCTCTCTCTCTCTCTCTCTCTCTCTCTCTCCTCGCCGTGTGATTGGATTGTCATTCGAATCCATCCAGGCAGCAAACTTCATCCCACCTCGTCTTTCTGTTGTTCGGTGAGAGCTTACACGTGTGAGGCGGCGCCGCTGCTGTGTGTGTGTGTGTGTGTGTGTTTGTGTGTGTATGTGTGTGTGTGTGTGTGTGTGTGTGTGTGTGTGTGTGTGTGTGCGCCAGCCGAACGTGTTGCTCCGGGACGTCTTTGAAGCAAGTTTTTTTTGGAGAGAGCGAGTGAAAGTAAAACGCATTGAGGAGTAAATAAGTTATTTGATAATGGACCCCCCAGCAGACAGCCGTGCCTAAGCCCGTTGCCGAGCCCTCTTAATCTCATAATAAGATTATAAAAGTGAAAATTTGTTTGTACACGAAGAAGCTGCAGATAATTACACGTCTCATCACACAGAGGAGCCGCCCTGAAATCTGCACTGAACTCAGTTTGGAGTTAAAACTGAGTCAGGATGGATTTCAGAGTTTAATACAGAGATACGAACGAACGGGTCGACCTCTCTGCTTCTTCTCTGGTGATAAACTTTTACCCTCCCTCCTCTTCCCTCTCTACCTCTTCAAGTTTTCATCTTCTTTGCGTACCTCCAACCAACTAAAGACAGTCTGAGCCCCAGACCTCCCCCAGATCCGTGTTCAGTCGGCCTTCACCAACACCAACCGGCTGCAAGGTTTCCCCTTCAGTAATCCCTGAATCAAGGATCCTCCTCCTCCTCCTCCTCTCCTCATCCATGTTGTCTTTCTGGTCCTCTGAAAACCTCTGACCTGTTGACTCCAGGCCTGGCTCCGCTCATCATGACTTTGGTTTGTTGTTGTAGTTAAGTGAAATACGATCTGGTGATAACACAGAGTCTTTTATTCTGAAAACTAACCGGATGTTTTCATTTTGTTTTGGTGAAACCTGACTTCCTGTCCCGCTCCATCTGCTCTGTTGAGATTGATGCGTCGTGCTCCGGCATCCGGCACAAAGAGAAGTCTTGTGTATCTGATCCGGAGGACTCAGACCTGCCGGACTGGACTCTGCAACGGAGCGGATCCAGTGGAAGTTAACACATTGACTAGAATAGAAACCGATCAGATCTGGTGAAACTCATAAAGTGATATGCAGATGATACAAACGTTTTCACGACAATAACATCCACAAAATGAGACCGGGTCTACATGACTCAGCAGCTAACACGGTTACATGTTACAGGTATTAAACAACAACAACAAACCAAGAGAATAAAAACAGTACCTTAGGACCGTGTACACCGTGGCCCCTGTTTCCTGCCTTCAAAATAAAAGCACCAGCCCTGTTCCAACATTCAACACAAAGAAACTAACAATGTATTTCAAACTTGAGGCCTTTTAATGAGTTACAGTTAATTTATTTATAACTTCCAAACTAATATTCACTGTCCCAACAGTCCGTCATCACAGTCCGAGCAGGGTTTGGATAAAATGTTAAAACCTGGTGTCTTCTATCTCTTTAAAGTCCTTACATTTAAGAGACATCTGAACTTATTGAATCAGTGATGCTGGGAAGTCTTCAAACAGAGGAGAGAGAATTAATCTGTGCTTTCAAAATGAAGCTAACAGAGAAAAAACTGATTTCCATGTCATGACGTAAATCGTGATTATTGCCCGGGAGATGTTCTTGCTTCACTGGAAATGTATGTTTGTGTGTGTGTGTGTGTGTGTGTGTGTGTGTGTGTGTGTTGGTAATGTGGGGGGGGGGGGTTACGTTAGACCTCCAGTGCCTGTCAATGCCGATTATCAGCCCTCCGTCAGATCAGTTGAGAGTAATGTGATTATCATGATGTCTCCGGGGGTTTCCAGCGATCACTGATTTACTTAAAGGAGAGAAAAAAAGAGAAAGAGAGAAAAATGGAAGAAAGAAAGATTTCAATTTATCCCTCCCTGAAGGAGGCGTTCGGTCTAATTTAATAACGAGCAAGGCGGGAGGACAGGCCGCCGCCACCGCCGCCGCCGCCGCCGCCGTGCGATCACTGAGTGGAGTGAGAGGAAGTGAAAGACGTGGTCGGAGGCTGCAGGGACGTCTATCCGGACTCCTGTTGGAGTGTCAGGTGGTAGTTTGGGTTTTATTACTCTAGACCAGCTGCAGATTGATTCACGTCCACTCAGTCAGACATCGTTTTACCTCCATCGCACAAAAACACCTCTCAGAGGCTGCTGGATCAGAATCTACAAATCCAGCACAGACCTCTCTTTGGTATTCGTAGAGCTCTTGTCGCCTGATTGGCCGATGTCTGAGGTACTGGAGGTCACCGTCGAGGAAATTCTGGACTTTGTGTGTTTTGCAGCTCACTGAAACTAACGTGTTAATACCTGTACTGTCACTTTAAGAGGGCGATGTTCACGTGACGTTTTCCCTGCTCGTGGTTAACACATGGACGTAGTCTCTGTGATGTCACCCATTGGTTTCCAAAGGCTATGTCAGTGACCGCCATATTGGAAAAGTTGACTCGACCTAACTTTTGGACGACCTAACATCAATCAATCAATCAATCTTTATTTGTATCGCGCCAAATCACAACAAACGTTATCTCAAGACGCTTTTACAAACAGAGCAGGTCTAGACCACTCTATGTCAAATTATGAACAGAGACCCAACACCAAGACAGGGTAAGACTCAGTCTGACCCCACCTTAATCCATCATGAGCATTACACCTCACAGTATTTAGCTAGTTACAGTGGAGAGGACAAACTTCCTTTTAACAGGCAGAAACCTCCAGCAGGACCAGACTCATGTTAGACAGACATCATGCCTCGACTGAGTTGGGTCTGGAAAGACAGATAGAGGGGAGTAAGAGAGAGAGGTGATAGTGATGAGACGAGTCGTAGAAGCTGTTGCCGCTGGAGTCCAGCACGTCCGTATCAGCTGGAGTCCAGATCGTCCTCAGCAGGAGGACGTCTACTGCAGCTCAGAGGAATCTACGAGACAAGGGAGCTCAGGGACTCCAGAAAGGTCTATGGTTAGTAACTTTAATGGGACAGGCAGAGTTAAAGTAAGTGATAAGGGGGTTGGGGTGAAGAGGTAACATGATGCAAAGACGCTGAGATGGGACTTTAGCCTCCTCGCTAACAGCTGCAGTGCGCCAGCCTGTCTGTCAAGTCAGCCACGCCCCTAATTATGCAAAACTCTAATATCTTAAAAACTTCAGATTTATAAAAATATTCACCTCCTGTACAAAGAAGTTAGCTATTCAGACACCAGATTTTGGACGTATGGTTGATTTTGGACTCTATTCCCCATAACTCCCTGCTGACCGTACATTATCCCGCTTATCACCCGGCTGCTAACTTAAGATACAAACACGTTAAGAACTTTGATTAAAGGTGATTTTATTGATTTGAATGATTTGTGTTTGCAGTTTGTAAAAATACTCCCAGTGATTCCACGTCAGTAAGAAAGCCTCCTACTTCTGTGAGGGCATTTAAAGGCACTGTAACGGCGTTAAGGAGGATTATGGGTGATTATTAACAAATGTTCAGAGCTACCTGAGTGATCCTCATGGTTTAATACCTCCACCTGGACTTTGGAACCGAAGCCAAGACTGTCCCTCTGTCCTGTTTCTATGTTCTGCTTTATTTCTGCTGCTATGTGTCTTTTTTATTTTATCCTATTTTGTATCCTAGAAAGGTTTGAGCTTCCTCTTCCTCTTCCTCTTCCTCTTCCTCTTCCTCTTCCTCGTCTGTCAGAGAGGAATACCCGGTGGCCTTCAGAGTCGCGGGTGAACTCGTGTTAGAAATGAATCCGAGTCCTGCTGGAGGCGTGCCTTCTTCAGATGCATGAGCGAGAAATGATCCTGGAAACCATAAATACTGGGCCGAGGACCAAAATGCCAAAGTAGATAAACTCAATGTGTGTGTGTGTGTGTGTGTGTGTGTGTGTGTGTGTGTGTGTGTGTGTGTGTGTGTGTGTGTGTTAGCCTACTTTCAGAGAAGGACTGTTTGTTAGCCTGAGAAGCAGATTTCAGGGTCGGTGTTTGAGGTGATGTTGGTAGAGGTTTGGGTCCACGTTGAGTCCTGAGAGAAGCTCTGATGTTGGACTTTGTCCTCCAGTGTCTCCCTGCGACTCCTTCCAAGCAGAGGGGGGTTGTTGGGGCTCCTCCAGAGTCCCGCAGGCTCTGGGGAAAGAAGCGCACCCTTGGCCGAGCACTGATTAGCATTTGACGATGGCTGCGTCCCCGGAGCACTTTAGACGGCTGACCTACTTCAGCCTCCACGTTGGTTCCTCTGGCCCTAAAAACCTGAGGTCCTCGCCGCCCCGGACGTCTTCCTCCTCGGAGGAAGGAACGGCAGCTGGAACTGAAGCCTGCTCTGGATTGTGGTTCAGAGAGGCTCTGAGGTCAGGGCAGAGACGCTGTTAGCAGCTCGCTCTGTTTGTGCTCTTGACAAATGATTATGTTCCTTCACCTTTGATTTTGCTCTGAAATTGCTTTTGGTAATTTGGTACTGACAGCAGCTGCACTTTCTGAGGATGTATTCCTGGAAGGAGCGCAGAACATTCAGAGCTCCGTCTGCAAGAATGAATGTTTATCGTAACCGGAGAGGAAAAACACACGGCGAACAAAGAACAAGAACATTTTAACAAGTTGTAAGTACAATTCAGCAAAAATATAGGCTCCAGTCTCCAAACCTGGAATAAAACATCCTGCTCTGTCCAAATATTCTCAGAATAAATGTGCTGTTCTCATAATTACAGCAAACAAACCTGTTACTCTCAGCAAAAATATACAGAACATCAGCAAATTAAACCCCAGCCCCAAATCAGCTGACTGCTTTACATCCCTGCTCCACCCCAGCTCCTCCTTTCTGCTGTGTCTGATGTTACCAGTGTCATGTATCCTCATTGAGGCTCGCTCTGTTCTGTAACCCGGGCGGTCTTTGCTGCTGCTCTCCCTGCCTTGGCTTATCATGTATGTGAATGAAAAGAAAGGAAGGTGTGTTCTCCTTGCTTGGCTTTTTATGTATGCATTTGAAAGAGTGGAGGTGTGCTCTCCTCACCTTTGCGTTTCATGTATGTGCATGAAAGCGAGGAGAAGTGTGCTCTCCCTGCCTTGGCCTTGATGTATGAACATAAAAGAGAGGGGAGGTGTGCTCTCCCTGCCTTGGCTTATCATGTATGTGCATGAAAGAAAGGAAGGTGTGTTCTCCTTGCTTGGCTTTTTATGTATGCATTTGAAAGAGTGGAGGTGTGCTGTCCTCACCTTTGCGTTTCATGTATGTGCATGAAAGAGAGGAGAAGTGTGCTCTCCCTGCCTTGGCCTTGATGTATGTACATAAAAGAGAGGGGAGGTGTGCTCTCCCTGCCTTGGCTTATCATGTATGTGCATGAAAGAAAGGAAGGTGTGTTCTCCTTGCTTGGCTTTTTATGTATGCATTTGAAAGAGTGGAGGTGTGCTCTCCTCACCTTTGCATTTCATGTATGTGCATGAAAGAGAGGAGAAGTGTTCTCTCCCTGCCTTGGCATTTTATGTATGCACATGAAAGTGAGGGGAGGTGTGCTCTCCTCTCTTAAGCTATTCATGTATGCATACGAAAGAGAGGCAAGGTTGGCTCTGCCTGCCTTAGCTGTTCATGTATGCACATGAAAGAAAGGAAGTTGTGTATTCCTTGCTTTATTTTTTCATGTATTCATTTCAGAGTGGGCTGTGCTCTCCCCACCTTTGCATTTTATGTATGTCCATTACAGAGAGGGGAGGTGTGCCCCCTTGCCTTAGTGTTTTATGTATACATTTGAAAGAGAGTGGGTTGTGCTCTCCCCACATTTGCATTTCATGTATGTGCATGAAAGAGAGGAGAGAGTTTGATTTTCATGTATACACAAGAAAAAGAGAGGGGAGGTGTGCTCTCCCTGCCTTGGATTTTCATGTGTGCACATGAAAGAAAGGGGAGGTAAGCTCTCCTAGCCTTTACATTTCATGCATGCACATTAAAGAGAGTCAAGGTGTGCTCTCCCCTCCTTGACCTTTTTATGTATGCACATGAAAGATCCCAGGAAGAATAGCTGTTGCAATCTGACAGCTAATAGGGATCCTAATAAACTAACCAAACTAAAGAGAGGTGAGGTGTGCTCTCCCCACCTTTGCGTTTCATGAATGTGTATGAAAGAGAGGAGAGGTGTTTGATTTTTCATGTATACACAAGAAAAGGAGAAGGGAGGTGTGCTCTACCTGCCCTGGCTTTTCATGCATACACATTAAAGAGAGGGGGTAAGAGAGGAGATGTGCTCTCCCTGCCGTGGCTTCTCATGTATGCACATGAAAGATCCCTGGAAGAATAGCTGTTGCATTGTGACAGCTAATGAGGATCCTAATAAACTAACCAAACTAAAGAAAGGTGAGGTGTGCTCTCCCTGCATCAGACTTTGGTGTTCCACGTAAGCCCATGGAAGAGCCGGGACCTCCTGCAACAGAGCAATATCTCCAAATATTACTTATTGCATGCAAATAATTAATTATTCAGCACTTTTGTCCCTCGTTAGGGAGGAATTGTGGTATGCTGTTAGGAAAATAAACCTCATGGAGCGCTGGTTCAAGACAACATTGACCTTAAAAGATACCAAAATTTTCTCCCAGTGTACAAATGATCCTCTTTGTGAGATTTCAGAGGCTTACTGTTTTAAATTACTTCGTCTAGAAACCTCAGAGGCCTTCTCAGCCTCTTCTTCCACGGTCATGTGTGGATCAGGAAATTCCAGTACTGTGTTTCTGAATCCCTGACAGCCAGACAGTGACAACATCCCAACACCGTCTCCCTCCTGTGTTATCTGTTGTATGTTTTGGACCTGAAGGCGTCCCCGTTTGTGGTGTCACTTTACCAGAGGAGTTGAGCGAGCTGTCAGGGAGCAGAGTGAAGCTTCTTAAATCAGATCTCTGGATGTTGACGTAAAAGAAAGGAGGAGAAACACGGAGTGAGGAATGATCTTCTCACGGCGTCCGAGCGTTGACCGTTGAGTCTGAACCCCGACCGCCTCGTTAGGACGGATCTCTCCGCTCCACATCTGTTGTGACTGTGAGATCAGACAGGATGTGATCGTCCGTGCGATTTGCAGCGCTCCGTGTTTGTCTCCATATGCTCCCGTGCTCCTCATGCATGAATCTGATGTGACCGTGCATGAATGCCTCATCAGCTCTAATACAATTGCCTCTGTTAGCGTTGTTCTCCCATTGCGAGTTTCTCAGCTCGTCCTGGGCGCACGCCACGCTGAAGACTCCCTCCCAGCCCCCCCCCCCCCTGGCTCTCTGGGTATCGTTACAGTCAGAGGAAACCAGGCGTTTGATTGGCTGTCTGAATCATTGTCTGTGCAGCTTCTGAGTGAGTAATCATGTTTCGTGTAAATAAATAACTCTGGGTTCTGTGAGGCAGTTCAGACTGAAAACATATTGATGGATGGTTCCTCTTGTTCACTTTATATACACAGTATGTATTTGAATGTTTAGGGTTTGTGATGACTTTAAGAAGAGCTCTGAATTTAATATTACACATACTGTACATACAGTGCATCTGAAAGATGTTTAGTAGAATTTTTTGCAAATGAATTAAAAATAAAACACTCAAATATCACATGAACATAAGTATCCACCCTTTACTCAATACTCTGTTGAAGCACCTTTGGCAGTGATTACAGCCTCCAGTCTTCTCAGGTGTGATGCTACAAGCTCAGCACACCTGGATTTGCACATCCTCTCAAGCTCAATGAGGTTGGATGGGAAGCATCGGCGCACAGCTACTTTCAGGTCTTTCCAGAGATGTTCAATCAGGTTCAAGTCTGGGTTCTGGCTGGGACATTCAGAGACTTGTCCTGAAGACCCTCCTTTGTGATCTTGGCTGTGTGCTGAGGATCGGTGTCCTGTTGGATTGTGAACCATCGCTGCAGTCTGAGGTCCAGAGCGCTCTGGAGCAGGTTTTCCTGTAGAGTCTCTCTGTACATTGCTGGGTTCATCTTCTCCTCGATCCTGACTAGTCTCTCAGTTCCTGCCGCTGAAAAACATCCCTACAGCATGATGCTGACACCACCATGCTTCACTGTAGGGACGGTATTGGCCTGGTTTCCTCCAGACATGACGCCAAAGAGTTCAATCTTGGTTTCTTTAGGCGCTTATTGGCAAACTCAAAGCGGGCTGTCATGTGCTTTGTGGCTTCTGTCTGGCCCCTCCACCATAAAGGCCTGATCTGTAGAGTGCTGCAGAGAACCCTGGAGCTCTGTCAGACCTCTTTTCCACCAACGTGACCCGGGTTGTATTTCCAGGCTGGTGCTCGCTCTGGTTCGGAGCGGGTGGAACTCTTGAACCAACACGCCACCCGTTTGTTTCTCCGCCCGCTCTCTCCCGTGGAAGAGGCACGCCATGACGTCAGATTTACGTGACCACTTTTCCCAGCAGCGCTAGCGTGAACTTTCCCTCACAACAACAACGATGGCGGACGACGGCAGCTCGTCTCCTCGGCCGACCGCTGCTCTGTCTTGGAATCCATTAGTCTCTTTGATTTGTTCTCTGCAGGACGATGGAGGAAACACGTTTGGGTTGTGTTTCTGATCACGGCAACCCCGCCCCTCGCCCCTGATGTGAGCGGTTGGCGGTTCTAGACCAGGAAAGAGTTGGAGCCGCTCTGGAACTGGTTTTCACTTGCAGCTGAAACACAAAAAACTGGTTCTTAATTGAGCGCTGACTCTGAACCGGCCCTGAAACTGCCACAGTCAAAAAGGGGTATGCATGCTTTTGCTTTAAGAGGAACTGTCAATCAATCAATCAATCAATCTTTATTTGTATCGCGCCAAATCACAACAAACGTTATCTCAAGACGCTTTTACAAACATAGGAGGTCTAGACCACACTATGTCAAATTATGAACAGAGACCCAACACCAAGACAGGATCAGACTCAGTCTGACCCCACCTTAATCCATCATGAGCATTGCACATCGCAGTATTTAGCTAGTTACAGTGGTGAGGAAAAACTTCCTTTAACAGGCAGAAACCTCCAGCAGGACCAGACTCATGTTAGACAGCCATCATGCCTCGACTGAGTTGGGTCTTGAAAGACAGATAGAGGGGAGTAAAAGAGAGAGAAGTGATAGTGATGAGACGAGTCGTAGAAGCTGTTGCCGCTGGAGTCCAGATCGTCCGCAGCTGGAGGACGTCTACGGCAGCTCAGAGGAATCTACGAGACAAGGGAGCTCAGGGACTCCAGAAAGGTCTATGGTTAGTAACTTTAATGGGACAGGCAGAGTTAAAGTAAGTGATGAAGGGGTTGGGGGGAAGAAGGTGAGCTAGGATCCCAGTGTGTCATTGTGCCAGTTCCCCCGGCAGTCTAGGCCTATAGCAGCATGACAAAAGCTGGTCCAAGCCTGATCCAGCTTAACTATAAGCTTTATCAAAAAGGAAAGTTTTAAGTCTACTCTTAAAAGTGGAGAGGGGGTCTGCCTCCCGGACCCTGACTGGTAGATGATTCCAAAGGAGGGGGGCCTGATAACTGAAGGTTCTACCTCCCACACTACTTTTAGAGAACTGTGTGTTCCAAAGAGTTGAACAGAGGGCTCACTCTGTGGCATTTTGGTGAAACTAAAACTGTTTGCATTGTTGGATTGTGTGTTTTAGTGTGCAACATAAGGTGGGGTACAAACTGAATTAAGAGGAGGTATCCAGACGGTGGTGTTTGACCCATAACACTAAACTACACTAATAAGAAGAGACAGATGTTTGGGGTTGTTTGTCTTTCTGCTGCTCAGATTTCACCCCGTCCTGCTTTAGTTGAGCTGTTTGTTGTGAGGGAAACACTTCTGGTTGTAATCGCAGATTGAATTAAATTTTAAGAGCACACTTATGAGGTTTGTGTGTCACTTTCAGAGTCTGAGGTTAGTGATGCAGGCTGCGTTTGACAGAGGAAGTGGAGCAGACAGCTGCAGAGTGTGAGCTGATTCTGACTCTATCAGAGGACTCAGTGGATATAAAGACAGAGAGCTGCTTTCACATGCTCCCCGTGTTTGTTTCCGACTCGCTGACTTTTGTTGTTGTGTAGTCTGTTTCGACTGACTTACTCGGAGGGATTTAAATGTGTGTGTGTGTGTGTGTGTGTGTGTGCGTGCTTTATCATGTGTGGTTAGCTTAGCACTGTTAGCAAACACAGCCTGGGTAAATACGATGAGAGCACATGAATCCACTGTTCTGCAAAGTTTGTTCGACTGTGAACAAACACGACGGTCGTCCGGTTTAAAACGCTCCGACAACAAAAACAGCAGAGGGAAGGAGGTTCTCAAATCCTGAATCAGTGTACCTAAAGTTAAAGAGCAGATAGTCTGGGGCTCAGCTGTACTTGAGGAAGCTGCAGCTCATGCTTTGCATCTGATAAGCTCAGGGCTGCTCCAACATGTAGCTTTGTAATGCTCCAACATCACACAGGCAGTTTCTGCTCCAAGGTATTTACACTACTTTCACATTTTAGAGACATTTTCTGCATATTTTGGGATCTAAACGACTATTAGGTAGCATTTATTTAATCTATTTCAACTGCTCTGCCTGCCTTCTCTTGCTGCTCCCCCTGCAAACCTCTTTCCAACCCTTCTTCCTGCTGTGTCTGATTTCCCCAGTGTCATATGTATCGTCACTGATCTGTGCCCGGAGGTCTTTGCTGCTGCTCTCTCCACCTTGGCTTTTCATGTATGCACATAAAAGAGAGGAGGTGTGCTCTTCCCGCCTCAGACTTTGGCATTCCACGAACGCACATGGAAGGGCAGGGAGCTTTTAGAACCGAGCCATACCGCCAAATATAACTTACTGCATGCAAATGATGAATTCTTTTTGATGATGGTGGTCCTGACTGATTATTTAGATATCTTTAATATTCATCTGCAGTTGTTATTTCATGTTTTGGTGCCAGAATGTGACTCAAGAGGCCACATTTTCTGGAGCACTGCACTGAAAAGAAAGCATTTATCACACTCATAGATCCTAAACACAGAATTTAGGAAGTCTCCTTAAATATTTAAACCTTTTTCAAAAGATAAAGAGTGCATGTAGAATTCAACAGATGCCTGGCAGTCTGAACTGTCTGCCTTTTTGAAGGCAGTGAAATGACACACAGTGGTCTCCATCATTCGTAAATGGAAGAAGTTTGGAACCACCAGGACTCTTCCTAGAGTTGGCCGGGCGGACAAAATGGGCGATCGGTGATGAAGGGCCTTGGTCAAGGAGGTGACCAAGAACCCAACGGTCACTCTGATACCCGTTTTCGACCGAGGCGGTTTCAGGGCCGGTTTGGAGCCGGCACTCAATTGAGAACCGTTTTGTTTCGACTGCGAGTGAACCAGCTCCTGGCCGGGAAAACCGGTTCCAGAGCGGCCCCAACTCTTATCTAGTCTAGAACCTCTGGAATCCAGAGTATGAATAAGTTTGATATTTGTGGCTCAAAGGCTCAAATCAGGCCACGCCCCCTGATCATTGGGGGGATGTAAATTGGGCCTAAAATCTCCCACCGTTGCCCCTTTTCCATGAAAGTTGCCCTGGTGCTAGTTCAGAGTCGGTTTAACTTCCAGAACTTCCTACGGACCAGCTTTCTTTTCCACAAGAGAGCTACGTCACAATAACCACGCAGAAACACAAAGAACTGGGTCCAGATAAGACCCTGGATCTGCAGCAGCTCTGGAACTGGGTTAGTGGAAAAGGGCCCGCCTTGGTGGCAAGAAGAAACCTAAGGTGTTGAAAAATTAAGTTCATGCAGAAGTGCCAAAAGTTGCAGTTCTTCAAGCGTCCACTTGAGGCTGTCCCCACACTTCAGGTATAGTGACCGCCATTGTTGGGCTTCTCAACGCCTCTTCAAGAAAACCAATTGATGCCATCACTGAGACTCCATCCATGGTTCATACAGTCTGTGGTTTCCAGTTGGACTCCTAACAAAAGGTCTTGGCAAGAAGTGGTGAACGGCTTGCTGCTGGCCCCACAGGGACTCCTGAGAATACCCTTCAATATTTGACTTCTGCAGACGTTTCTGAGAGACAATAGCGACCATGACCTTTGACCCTCAGCAACCAAAATCAGGTCTGTGAATCCCTGAGTCCTCATGTAGCTTTGTGGTCATTTTAAAGCTAATCCCTTCAGGCGTTCTTCAGATATAGTGCCTGACAGACAGGAAACACGCTGCCTGTGGCCTCAGTCAGCACTGAGCATTAAAACACTAAACACTGCTGTTGGCCTCCCTCGATGTAATCCTCTACACGCACACACACACACACACACACACACACACAGTGTGTCGGGGTAGCAGGTGGTGCAGTGGGTGTCCTGATGTTGTTGGCTGCCCTCTGCCTTCTCCTCTGCCCAGGTTCATCACAACACCCCCGCCGCCCCGGTGGAGTCACTCGGGGTCAGGTGGGTTTAATCACACCCAGCTGGGTTCACTGACTGAAGCAGAGGAGCTCCTGAAACAGAGTCCTGGTCCTCTGAGGGTTAGGACAGAAATACAGACCGGCTCTGCCTCACAGAAAATTAGAGGTTAAGTCCTCCAGAGCTCCTCGTCTGCCTCGTTTGATCCGGACGGTTGACTTCTGGTGAAGACGTCTCAGTTTGGAGATTTTGATCTGCTGTAGTCCCAACAAAGAAAACACAGATCAGTCTAAAGGGGGTCAACAAAACAAGGATTCTGAAGAGACAGGAAGCAGATGAGGAAAGGTAATAATGTGATGTCATTGTATGTTTCACTCAGGTGGTTTTAATGTGCCAAAATATCTAAATGATTTCCCAAAAATTAATAAGGTCTTAACAATGTCACAAAAACAGAGTAATAACATTCAGAGGTCTTACCTGAGGCAGCACTGAGGTGGTCCACAAGATCTCTGGGATTAAAGTCTAACATGATTTCTGCCTCAAATCTCAAAATTGGGACTTTTTTTTTTACTCCAAGAATTTCATGTTTTCTTTCAAACTTTTGACTTAAAAACAGAATTTTTTTTTCTGAGTTTTTTCAAGAATTGTAACTTTTTTATTTACTTCTAACTTGCTTTTGTATTGTAGCTGATTTCAGAATCCAGCTTTGTTTTCAGAACTTTTGAAACTTTCTTTTTACTTCTGACTTTAAATGTTTTCTCAGAATTTTAACATATTTTATGAATTCTAACTTTTGTTTGAAAGAAGTCAGACTGTTCTATAAAAATCTGACTTTAAAAAAACCAGAATTTCAGTCCATTTTTTTTCACATTTTTTGACTTTCAATTTTTTTAACCTTTTTTTCAGAATTTTAACTTTTTTTAGAAGTCTGATTTTTTTTCGGAACCGTGACTTCTTTCTTAAAATTGTAACTTTTTTTTAGCATTGTAACTCTGATTTCAAACGCTAGCTTTTTTTCAGAATTTTTACATTTTCTCTAAATTTCACGCTTTCTTAAAAAAAAAATGTACTTAAAAAAAATTCAAATTTTTACTCAGAATTCTAACATTTTTTAAGAATTCTAACTTTAAAAAAAGTCTGATTTTTTTTCAGAAATCTGATTTTTTTTTAACATTTTTATGTGATCTGAGAATTCTCCTTTTCTCATAATTCAGCCTTTATTTTCAGAATTTGGAATTTTTTTAGAACTCTGAATTTTTGTTCAGAATTGTCTTGTTTTAGATTTGTAACATTTTTTTTTAATTTATTTTTTTTCCAGAATTTTGACTTTTTTTCAGACTTCAGAAAAAAAATCTGAATTCTGACTTCAAAGTTGAAAGGCGTAAAAAAAAAAAGTGTGGCCTGGCCTCCAATATTTTATTATTATTGTTCTGCCAAAGATCACACGCACACGCTCACGCACACACACACACACGCACACACACACACACACACACACGCACACACACACACATAGAAGGATTAAATAAGTGCATATTTCCTCGTGTCAGCTGTTACTTGAGGAGGAAGAGTTAGGCGTACATGACACATGGAAATATGAATGTAATCTAAAATATGGATGTAGGCTACCTCTTTATTGTGTGTGTGTGTGTGTGTGTGTGTGTGTGTGTGTGTGTGTGTGTGTGTGTGTGTGTGTGTGAAGAGGTGGAGGGCTGTTACATAACACATGGCTGCCAATCACTGAACAACGTAGTGCTGTAATCAATTCAACACCCCTCTTCAATTATTCAACCCGCCTCCATCACAGCAGGTCGCTCTGAGAGCACGTCACCGGGCCTCCTGCCTCCTGCCGCCGCCGCTCTCTCTCCTCTCTGCCACACGGTCATTAACCCGGGCGCCGAACCGGAAAACGGTGGCGACTGGGACGGAAGAGAGGAAGGAAGGAAGGAGCCGCCACGGGGAGGGAGGACAGGCGGGGAGGGGGAAACTTCAACATCCCGGGAATCCTGTTTCCGGCCTCTTTTCCCTAAACGCCCCCTCGGTCACATCCCCAGGCCCAATCACAGCCTCTTGAATTATTCAGCGAGTTCATCAGCTGTAATCTGATTATTCACCGCCCTCTGAAATATGAATAATGAAGGAGCAGAGCAGAGCACATTTCCATATTCTACCTCTGTTTCTGGAGGATTCTTCCATCAGATGAGGACAGATGGACAAACAGAGTGATGAGGGAGTGACAGCCTCTTCTTTGTCCTCCAAAAGACGACCCCGTCCACAAAGTTCTCTGGTTTGGACCCTGAGTCTGTCATAAACAGGACATCTTAAAGCAGACCAGTTATACTCACCTATAGTGAGTCTTATATTTACCTCATACTGGCGTCTGAGAGAGCTGGCGTAGCTTAGCTGAAGGCGCCCCATGTACAGAGCCTACAATCCTCAACGCACCAGTCATAGGATCGAATCCTGGACTACATTGTGTATGTCCAGGAAACCATGACCACATCCTCCAGCAAAGAGAGGAGACATGTGGAGTAGGAATGTTATAAAAGCAGGAGATACAATGCTTCCCAGCGGACCAATCACAGGACTCACAGTTTGCGTTGTTTCAACGTGTAGTTACGTTTTTGCAGAGGTGCACGTCAGGCGACTTACAGAGGCCTCTGCGAAGATACAAGGCCACGCAAACCCACGGTGTAGATTCAACTCAGAAGTATAAACCAGGCTTAAGCCTAGAGCAGCCTATAGCAGCCTACAGCGTGTAGTGCACAGCGCTATGAGCAGTCCCTCCAGGAAGTGGTGATTTCTATCAACGCAAATTCAACCAATCAGCGTGATTTCTGCGGGGCCTTGCAAATTTGACTAATCACCTTAACCTCAGCGCCTGTACGTCATCGGTTTCATCATCAATTTCTCTTCCTTGGAACATAAATGTAAGTCCTCACTTGATCGTCACTTTTCAAAACACGCACGGAGAACGGGGGAAGAGCGAGGATTTATAGATACTAGAGTTCTTATCTGAGGGGCTCAGTGTTAGCTTGGTCTCTACCTGCAGCAGGTGTGCTTTAGGAACCAGGAGACACAAAGGATGAAGAAACAGGGAAAGAACAAAGAGAGAGAGAAAGGTAGAAAAAGAAAGAGAGACAGAAAGAAAGAGAGACAGAAAGAAAAAAAGGAATAAAAGAGAGAAAGAAAACAGAAAGACAGAAAGACAGAAATAAATAAAGAAAGAAAGAAAGAAAGAGAGAAAGAAAGAAATAAGGAAAGAAAGACAGAATGAGAGAAAGAAAGAAATAAGGAAAGAAAGAAAGAAAGAAAGAAATAAGGAAAGAAAGAGAAAGAAGAAAGAAAGGAAAAAGAGAAAGAAAGAAAGAAATAAGGAAAGAAAGAAAGAAAGAAAGAAAGAAAGAAAGAAAGAAAGAAAGAAAGAAAGAAAGAAAGAAAGAAATAAGGAAAGAAAGGAAGAAAGAAAAGGAAAGAAATAAATAAAAAAGAAATAAGGAAAGAAAGAGAGAAAGAAGAAAGAAAGGAAAAAGAGAAAGAAAGAAAGAAATAAGGAAAGAAAGGAAGAAAGAAAAGGAAAGAAAGAAATAAGGAAAGAAACAGAGAAAGAAGAAAGAAAGGAAAAAGGGAAAGAAAGAAAGAAATAAGGAAAGAAAGGAAGAAAGAAAAGGAAAGAAAGAAATAAGGAAAGAAAGAAAGAAAGAAAGAAAGAAAGAAAGAAAGAAATAAGGAAAGAAAGGAAGAAAGAAAAGGAAAGAAATAAATAAAAAAGAAATAAGGAAAGAAAGAGAGAAAGAAGAAAGAAAGGAAAAAGAGAAAGAAAGAAAGAAATAAGGAAAGAAAGGAAGAAAGAAAAGGAAAGAAAGAAATAAGGAAAGAAAGAAATAAGAAAGAAAGAAAGAAAGAAATAAGGAAAAAAAGAAAGAAAGAAAGAAAGAAAGAAATAAGGAAAGAAAGAAGAAAGAAAAGGAAAGAAAGAAATAAGAAAGAAATAAGGAAAGAAAGAAATAAGGAAATAAAGAAAGAAAGAAATAAGGAAAGAAAGAGAGAAAGAAGAAAGAAAGGAAAAAGAGAAAAATAGAAAGAAAGAAAGAAAGAAAGAATAAAGACATGTTGACTCCATGTTTCCCCCTGTGCTGTGTGTCTTTAAAGATGGCGTGATGACTTCCTGTGACAGGCTGAGTTCTTATCTGAGGGGCTCAGTGTTAGCTTGGTCTCTACCTGCAGCAGGTGTGCTTTATGAACCAGCTCTCCTCACCTCCATGCATCTGTCTCATCTTCATTGAGGATTTTTACCCCCCGGTGTGCGTTAGTGACAAAGACACAACCGGGGGGACGTCTGTTTAATATTTGATGTTTGACGTTGTTGCCGTGGTTACCGTCTACAGCTTGATTTAATCCAGTTTGGTGAAACATCAGACACATTCAGTAAGTTTGGATCAACTCCTCCTCATCAAAGATGAAGATGCATTTCAGAGTGCCGTGAACTGACTGTCTGTCCAGTGAGCCTGTCACTGCAGGTGCATTCAGGGACCGTCGTAAATGTGCATGACAGTCCTTTCATGGCATTTTACTGTGAGTCAAGAGAATCAAAATACAGTCTCAGTGGTCACAGAGAGAATGTGTTCTAAAAACAACTGTAATTTAGTGTATTTATTTACACCTGAGATGTTATTGGGGGAAAAAGAAAAAAAAATGCAACTTTCACCGCAATTTTTTCAAAAAGCTGACGTAAAATCAGACTTTTTGGGGTCGCAACAATCACAAAAAAAAACCTGTGAAATCCTGGAGGGACTGGCTATAAGTTTTCATGAAATGGTTAGAGAAAGTTTGAAGCCTGCTCTTAAAAGTCCAGATGGTAATTGCCTCCCAAGACTCAAACTGTGAGGATTCCTAGGAAAGAGACTTCATAATCGAAGGCTGCCTCCCATACTACTTTTGAATATCCTTATTCCACCTGTGCAGCGCTCTCGTTGGTTTCATGGTAGCTCTTTCACTTTAAAAACATTGAAGACTTATACCCCAAGAAGATGAGTTTTATATTCTGGATTTGACAGAAATTTTAGTTTCAGAAAATCTAATATGGGAGAAATATGATATTCCACGAAGGGCACACTTTTCCCGTATCACGTTTCTTTTTCTTCCTTTCTTCTGTTGCTTTGTTTCACACCTTTCCTCCCAGTTTGAGCCTGTTTACCTCTTCTTTATTTATTTATTCCTCGTCACTGTCTCTCTCTCTCTCCCTTCTTATTCATTCTTCGTCAGCATCCATCCTCTCTTCCTCGTTGACATTCAAAGCAGCGTCTGAATAATTCCCATTGAAATAATTGATTTTCCTTTTTTTTGCTTGTCCGCTGCGCTGCTTGGTAAATAATGGATGGCTTCATCATCAGGGGGCTCCGAGACCCGAGAGGCTGAGTGACAGCTGTTGCTAATAAACACACACACACACACACACACACACACACACACACACACACACACACACACACACACACACAAACCTGCTCTTACTGGGAGGGTGGATGGAGGCTTGTATTTCTAAAGGATACAGGTGGAGGAGATGCAAAAAGAGGATGTTATACTTCCTCTTCCCTTGACTGCTGAGGGGGCTTAAGTTAATTACAGTAATGTGATGCATTGTGGGTAAATGCCTTGTTCTGGTTTTTGTCTGTATGGAGAGCAAAAGCAGGAGGAACACAATCCAACCAGCAGAGGATTTCTTTCTCTCTATAAACAGATCTCTGCATGAAGAGCAGCTAACAATCTGTTCTACATCAAACATTTACACTGAGACACTAATCTGCTTGATGCTGTGTCACTAAAGACAATCAGTGTTCAGATTTCCTGACTTCCCTGAACGCAGCATCAGAAATGATGGATCCCACCTCCATTCAACAAACAAACATTGTAGACGTAGTTTTCTTCTCCTCTTGAGGACAGACCTGACAAAGCTTTTTACTTTCAGCTACAACTAACCTGTAATTACAGATTCTGATTCAGAGACATGTTGAATCTGGATCTCAGGGTCTGGGTTTTAGTCTGAGAAGGGTTCTGGTCTCTGTCTGTAGTCTGAGTAGTATCCACCAATCAGGTGTCAGCAGGAAGAACAGTCTGTATGGAGAGCAACAGCAGGTGTTCTAGAATTCTGACTTTGAAGAAGAAAGGAGAGGAGGAAAGAGGAAAGGAGAGGAGGAAAGAGGAAAGGAGAGGAGGAAAGAAAAAAGGAGAGGAGGAAAGAGGAAAGGAGAGGAGGAAAGAAAAAGGAGAGGAGGAAAGAGCAAAGGAGAGGAAAAAAGAGAGGAGGAAAGAGGAAAGGAGAGGAGGAAAGAAAAAGGAGAGGAGGAGGGAAGAAAAGAGGAGAGGAGGAAAGAAAAAAGGAGAGGAGGAAAGAAAAAAGGAGAGGAGGAAAGGGGAAATGAGAGAAGGAAAGAGGAAAGGAGGGGAGGAAAGAAAAAAGGAAAGGAGGAAAGAGGAAAGGAGAGGAGAGGAGGAAAGAAGAAAGGAGAGGAAATGAGAAAGAAGGATGAAAATTTAGGAAAGAGGAGATGATGTGAGAGAAAAAAGAGGAGGACAAGATGTAAGACAAGAGAAGAGGAAAGGAAAGAAGAGAGATGGGGAGGTGGAAAAAGGAGAGCAGGAGGAGGGAAGAAAAGAGGAGAGGAGAAGGATGGAAGGAAAGTGGGAATAAGAAGGGGAAGAAAAGAGGAGAGAAGGAAAAGGGAAGACAGAAGGAGGAGAGAAAAAGAATGAGGTTATAGATGGGAAGAAAGAAAGAAAGGAGAGGAGGAAAGAGGAAAGGAGAGGAAAAAAGAGGAGAGGAGGGAAGAAATAAGGGAGAGGAAAGGAGGAGGACAGAATCAGTCAATCATCAAAGACAGAATTCTGGAATTCTGTCTTTGATGATGTCAGAATTCTGTCTTTGATGATGTCAGAATTCTGCCTTTGATGATGTCAGAATTCTGTCTTTGATGATGTCAGAGTTCTGTCTTTGATGATGTCAGAGTTCTGTCTTTGATGATGTCAGAGTTCTGTCTTTGATGATGTCAGAATTCTAGAACAAATGGAACATTCCGTGAAGAAGGTCAGAGCTAAAAAAAAAACATCATAGACCTCCATTCAACAAACAAACATTGTTTCTTCTTTGTATTCGTTCTTATTATTTACAAAACATCATGATGTTGTTCTTCCTGCAAACTTAAGACCCGTTAATTTGCAGGTATTTAAGTGCCATAAATTAGGATTCTCCCTGAGGGGTTCCAGCATCCAGCCTCCGGGTTTAGGCTGCAGGTATTTGACTCGTGCTGCAGGACTGTAAATCCGCGTGCAGGTCTGCTGCAGTCCTCCCTGGAGTAATAAAGGTGTAAAACAGCTGGATGTGTGTTAGTACAGCTGCTGTTATACATCACTCGCCCCACTGCTCCCAATTAAAGCCTGGAGGCAGACTGGTTGGAGCTCCGCAGAGGCTGACCTTTGAGTGACAAAGCTTTTGACTCTCATTAGCCAACCAAGTAGCTCGTACTAAACACGGTCCAGCATCGATTTTGGATCTGACATGATCTCTCCGGCTTGATCGCTGTGAGCTGCATAATTCTTACATATGTCTTACAGGATGTTTGTGATGGAACTAACAGGCCTCCTCAGTGTGTCCAGGTTTACTGCAGATATGTTATGGTGTTTGTATTGAATAATATTTATACTGTTCCTGTTTTCAACCGCTGTCTTTACTATGACAACTACAGACACGTTCACCTGAAGGTCACCACTTAACAGGGTCACTCGTTGAATCAGAACACCGGTGTAGCTTTGGAAAGTGCTGCGGCTGTCGACACTGAGCTCCCTTGTCTCGTAGGTTCCTCTGGATCTCTGCTGCTGTGGACGTGCCAGACTCCAGCTGCTACAACTACTACTATCCGTCTCCCCACTATCATCTCTCTCTCTCTCTTCATCTCCCTCTATCCCTCTCTCCAACACGGTCTCAGCAGATGTGTGTCTAACATGAGTCTGGTCCTGCTGGAGGTTTCTGCCTGTTAAAGGAAGTTTGTCCTTGCCACTGTAACTTGCTAAATGCTGCAAAGTGCTCTGCTCATGGTGGATTAAGATGAGATCAGAGAGAGTCCTGTCTGGAAAATGGGACTGGACCTGATCCGGTCTTGATGTTGGGTCTTTGTTAATAATAGAACATAGAGGACGGTCTAGACCGGCTCTGTTTGGAAAGAGTCTGAGGAGTATGTTCGTTGTGATTTGGCGCTTTATAAATAAAGATTGATTGATTGAATCTTCCCCCTCCTCTTCAGCGCTCTCTGTTTGTCGTGGAGGCCTGATTTTTGACGATCCAGTGAGCATCCTAATGAAACTGAAAATAAAGCCACACCTGAGGGAGCAGCCGAGCCGAGAGGAGAAGCCCTGAGAGTGAGGATGACTTTATCTCCAGGTTTATCTGGCGGTGATGTAAGGCACAGTTGTTGTGTTCGATAAAGCTACTTCCAGGTGTTTGTGTTTCGGGAGGTCTTCAGGGAAAACAGACTTCATCCTGCTGAGAGGAGGAGAGCAGCCAGAGGTCAGACTGGACAACTCAATAACACACACACACACACACACACACACACACACACACACACACACACACACACACACACACAATAATGCTGATTAGGCTTAATAATTAATGAGCTGTCCAACCTGCTGCTGCTGGAATGTGTCCATAAGTCAGTCTCTGTTAGTCGTACTTTTTACTCCTCATATTTTTCACTTTGTGGCCTTTTTAGAATCTCTCAGGATTAAGAAACAAAGTTCACAAGTTTACAAGCTCCCTCAGGCGGATCCAGTCCTCAGGTGGATCCAGTCCTCAGGTGGATCCAGATTCTTGTGTGAGTTTGAAGCAGACACTCATGGTTATGGTGCGTTCAATGACTCTTGTGTTAGTGTTTGTTTCCTCTCACCGTTCCTCCTCTACTCTCAGAATCTGGAGCACGCAGCACTGCAGGATCCTCATTGGTCCACAGAGCTGTCAATCATGGCGCTGATAAAAGAAGAGGATCAGGGCCACTGATTTTTTCCTACAAGTCCCAACATTTTCTTCAGAATTCTGCCTCTGAGATCAAAGGTAGAGTTCTAGAATCAAAGGTAGAGTTCTAAGATCAAAGTCAGTATTCTAGACTCAAAGGCAGAATTCTAGAATCAAAGTCAGAGTTCTAGAATCAAAGTCAGAGTTCTAGAATCAAAGTCAGAATTCTAGACTCAAAGGCAGAATTCTAGAATCAAAGTCAGAGTTCTAGAATCAAAGTCAGAATTCTAGAATCACAGTCAGAGTTCCAGAATCAAAGGGAGAGTTATAGAATCAAAGGCAGAGTTCTAGAATCAAAGGCAGAGTTCTAGAATCAAAGGGAGAGTTCTAGAATCAAAGGCAGAGTTCTAGAATCACAGTCAGAGTTCTAGAATCAAAGGCAGAGTTCTAGAATCAAAGGCAGAGTTATAGAATCAAAGGGAGAGTTATAGAATCAAAGGCAGAGTTCTAGAATCAAAGGCAGAGTTCTAGAATCAAAGGGAGAGTTCTAGAATCAAAGGCAGAGTTCTAGAATCACAATCAGAGTTCTAGAATCAAAGGCAGAGTTCTAGAATCAAAGGCAGAGTTCAAGAATCAAAGGTAGAGTTCTAGAATCAAAGGCAGAGTTCTAGAATCAAAGTCAGAGTTCTAGAATCAAAGGCAGAGTTCTAGTATCAAAGGGAGAGTTCTAGAATCAAAGTCAGAGTTCTAGAATCAAAGGTAGAGTTCTAGAATCAAAGGCAGAATTCTAGAATCAAAGGCAGAGTTCTAGAATCAAAGGCAGAGTTCTAGAATCAAAGGTAGAGTTCTAGAATCAAAGGCAGAGTTCTAGAATCAAAGGCAGAGTTCTAGAATCAAAGGCAGAGTTCTAGAGTCAAAGGCAGAGTTCTAGAATCAAAGGCAGAGTTCTAGAGTCAAAGGCAGAGTTCTAAAATCAAAGGCAGAGTTCTAGAATCAAAGGTAGAGTTCTAGAATCAAAGGCAGAGTTCTAGAATCAAAGGCAGAGTTCTAGAATCAAAGGTAGAGTTCTAGAATCAAAGGCAGAATTCTTGAATCAAACGTAGAGTTCTAGAATCAAAAGCGGAATTAAGTCAAAAAAGTAAAAACTCTGAAGAAAAATTTGCTCTAAAAAAATGAATATCCTTAGCCCCTCCCCTCTTTTCTGCTTTATCCTTCTTTTTATATCATCACATCACTAATTCAAAGTAAACAGAAACATGAACACTGAGACATAAATCAGCACAATAAGAACAAACCATGTTTGACAAACTTTTATTTGACGTGTTTGATTTTACACTTTGACCCTTGTTCAGTCTATTAGAATGGAGGAGGCGGGGCTTATGAGCTGTCATGCAGGCTTCACAGTCAGTGGCGTCCGTTATAATAAACAGTCTTTGGTTTTCATGTCATCCTGATGGAGTTTAAATCTGTCCATGTACAGATGATATGATGTATGGAGGGCAAGGGGCCACGTCTTATCAGTGCGGAGTGAAGTTGATTTATAACATATGACGAGTATGATACATATCACATACATGCAAACACCAGAGCACAGCATGTGGTGCATTTAACCCTTTGAGTCCCATTTGTAGAGGTTTAGTGGGCGCTGAAAGCCGTGCAGTCATCCCATGAATATAACCCTCGCTGTGCACATAACCTCTGGTTCTTAACATCACTCCACACAAAGACTCACATTTTTAAAGCACAATTTGAAACAGATCTGAAGCCACCTGAGGGTCTTACCTAATGTGCTCGGGTGGGTTAAAGTGGATTTCTGTGTGAAATTTTTAATTCTTCTGTGTGAAAAATCACCCACTCGGCCTCAGCAGCTTCAGTTCCAGACTCACCTGTGCTTTGAGAGTTAAATGAAGAGAGCTTCAGTGTTTGCAGTCTCTGAAATCTCCCCGTGAAGAACTCTCGGGTTTAAAACAAGGACGCACCTGCAGAGAGGAGAACCTGCAAACACAGAGCAGAGGTGGACTCAAGGATGGAGGGGGTTACAAAAACACTTGAATCTGGTACGAACAGAGGTCTAACATGTTTCAAAAGTTTCTCACAGACTTTCTTCAACTCTTAGGACCGAGAATTCATCAGACTGGTTACACTGGGACGCTCCCAGTGTGTGACTGTGTGAGA
>NW_023260035.1:0-50000 GCF_009762535.1 Notolabrus celidotus
TCTAATGTTTACATGTTGGCTGAATATACACGGCTGCTCAGAGATCGCGTTACTTCGACCCTCTGAATCTGATCCTGATGGAGAGGCGCCTGCAGCAGGACCTTTCTGAAGGATTGGTCACAGATTTAGTGTTTCTTGTTGTTTTATTTATCAGTATGTAGACGTGTGTCTTGGTACACAGCTACGAACATGTAGCTATGTGGCTATGCTAACTAGCGCTAGCACTTATCCATGATAAATAAAAATCATCCACTAGATCTTCAAATCTGCAGACGTGGGGAGTAAAACCGACCTTTGCCAGAAAGGCAGCGGGACCTTTTATGAAGGATTGGTCACAGATTTAGTGTTTCTTGTTGTTTTATTTGTCAGTATGTTGACGGTTGTCTTGGTACACAGCTACAGCTACATCTACATCTACAGCTACAGCTACAGCTACAGCTACGAACATATAGCTATGTGGCTATGCTAACTAGCGCTAGCACTTATCCATGACAAATAAAAATCATCCACTAGATCTTCAAATCTGCAGACGTGGGGAGTAAAACCGACCTTTGTGTTTATTAAGACAGCCTACAACTAGCATGCCTCCCTCCTAAGCTCCTTGTTAGCACACATGTGTGCAGGTAATGAAAAACGGAGGAGGGGTTGAGTTGTATTTTTACAGTCTATGGGCTGAACAAGCTCCGAGCTCTGACTCCGTGACAGACCGGATATTGTTGTTACGTAACAAAAACACTGAAGTCTGAAACGGCTCGTTTCACACACATTTACAGAAAGGTGGAGAAATCAGAACAGGGGCAGAATGGATTTTTTTCATTCTCGGGGGGTTTGTAGACAGGGACACATATTTCAGGTAGAGAACCATTAAAAAGTCAATTTTGCATGATATGTCACCTTTAAAGGAAACAAAATCAGAGTCAAAAATGAAATCAATATAAACTAACAAGGGGTAAGAAAAAAATAGAAACAATAACAAAGTGACAGAGCAATTGGAGTGGTGGCGGTTTTGAACAGATGTGTTTTGAGTTGTGATTTGAAATGGGGGAAAGAATCTGTGTTTCTGAGTTGAGGTGGCAATGAGTTCCAGAGACGGGGAGCAGAGCGGCTGAATGCTCGGCCCCCTGTGGACAAAGTGAGAAGTCCAAATTACAGCACTAACCAACCAGATTTAAATCCAGACTTCAGAGCTCATGCAGCTGAGAATCTGGGTCATCTAAACCCCTCTAATAGAGGCGAGATGCAGACGTATAATTACCATAAACATCATTCAGAGAGGGGGAATTAGACAGAACAGAGATAGGACGAGGGATTTATACCAACAAAGCTATTAGCTGACCGCTTTTCTTTTACCGCAGCTGACCACCAAACCACCGAGAGGTAATCAGCTGCTGCAGAGCCGGGAGCAGCTGTCCTCCCCGCTCATCTCCCCACGCTGTTACCTTTGAGATATTTTAGGATTCAACAGCTGCTGCCATCGGGAGAAGAGAAGAAAGACTGTTCCTCACTTTTCCAACAAGCAGCTGACTTCCGCTGGTGAAAACAGCGAGCAACATCTAATGTGTCGTATTAAATGGAGAGGAACATCCGTCCATTTGAGACCAAACAACTGTTGTACCAGACGTCCTCTTTTTATGTTCTGTCACTCACCTCATTTAACCAGTGATGGATGGAGCGGTGCTTTGCTGTAAACAGACGCGCAAGTTGCAGCCGATAATGAGCCGAAGTAAAGTACAAAGATGTGTTCAAGTAAAAACTGCTCAGTGTCTCAAGATGGTTCGTGCTCACACATTCAGGGAGCGTTCACACCTGATCGATCGTTTGGACCGCTTCAGAAGTCGTTCAGGAATGATCTTGATTTTCACCTTTGAGGGATAGAGAGAATGTGAAAAGAGCACATCAGTTCACACATGAAAACTTAACCCACACTCATCTCAGTGGACACCTGGGGCATCATGCTGCGTGTGACGTCTGTGTTGTTGTTGTTCTTTGGTACAGTGAGGTCAGTTTATGACCAGTTATCTGACAAACACCACAAATCAAAAAGGAAAACAAACAAACACAAAAGAGCACTTTGCAGCATTTAGCAAGTTACAGCTGCAAGGACAAACTTCCTTTAACAGGCAGAAACCTCCAGCAGGACCAGACTCATGTTAGACACACATCTGCTGAGACCTACCGTGTTGGAGAGAGGGATAGAGGGAGATGAAGAGAGAGAGAGAGATGATAGTGTGGAGACGGATAGTAGTAGTTGTAGCAGCTGTAGTCTGGCATGTCCACAGCAGCAGAGATCCAGAGGAACCTACGAGACAAGGGAGCTCAGGGACTCCAGAAAGGTCTATGGTTAGTAACTTTAACGGGACAGGAAGAGTTAAAGTGAGAGACAGGCAGAGAGAGGATCCCAGTGTGTCAGTCTAAGCCTATAGCAGCATAACTGGGATAAGAAAATGAGACATAAAGGATGAAGAAACATGGAAAGAAGAGAGAGAAAGAAAGAAAGGAAAAAGAAAGAAAGAAAGAAAGAAAGAGAAAGAAGAAATGAAAGAAAGGAGGAATAAAAAATAGAAAAGAGTAAAGAAAGCAAGAAAGAAAAGAAAAAAAGGACAGAAAGAAAGAAAGAAGGAAAGAAAGAAAGAAAGAAAGAAAGAAAGAAAGACCCAAAAAAGGAATCTACAGTAGAGATCCAGAGGAACCTACGAGACAAGGGAGCTCAGGGACTCCAGAAAGGTCTATGGTTAGTAACTTTAACGGGACAGGAAGAGTTAAAGTGAGAGACAGGCAGAGAGAGGATCCCAGTGTGTCAGTCTAAGCCTATAGCAGCATAACTGGGATAAGAAAATGAGACATAAAGGATGAAGAAACATGGAAAGAAGAGAGAGAAAGAAAGAAAGGAAAAAGAAAGAAAGAAAGAAAGAAAGAGAAAGAAGAAATGAAAGAAAGGAGGAATAAAAAATAGAAAAGAGTAAAGAAAGCAAGAAAGAAAAGAAAAAAAGGACAGAAAGAAAGAAAGAAGGAAAGAAAGAAAGAAAGAAAGAAAGAAAGACCCAAAAAAGGAATCTACAGTAGAGATCCAGAGGAACCTACGAGACAAGGGAGCTCAGGGACTCCAGAAAGGTCTATGGTCAGTAACTTTAATGGGACAGGGAGAGTTAAAGTGAGAGACAGGCAGAGAGAGGAGAGAGAGGGAAAGACAGGATCCCAGTGTGACAGTTCCCTGGTGTCTAAGCCTATAGCAGCATAACTGGTATAAGAAAAGGAGACATAAAGAATGAAGAAGAAAGAGAGAAAGAAAGACAGAAAAAAAGAAAGAAAGAAAGAAGGAAAGAAAGAAAGAAACAGAAAGGAATCAAAAGAAAAAGGAACGGAAGAGAGAAAGAAGGAATGAAAGAAAGGAGGAATAAAAAAGGAAAAAAGAGAAAAAAGTAAAGAAAGCAAGATGGAAATGAAAGAAGTAAAGAGGAAGAATAACAGACCCCAAAAAAAGGAATCTACAGCAGAGATCCAGAGGAACCTACGAGACAAGGGAGCTCAGGGACTCCAGAAAGGTCCATGGTTAGTAACTTTAATGGGACAGGAAGAGTTAAAGTGAGAGACAGGCAGAGAGAGGGAAAGACAGGATCCCAGTGTGTCAGTCTAAGCCTATAGCAGCATAACTGGGATAAGAAAATGAGACATAAAGGATGAAGAAACATGGAAAGAAGAGAGAGAAAGAAAGAAAGAAAGAAAGAAAGGAAAAAGGAATAAAAGAAAGAAAGAAAGAAAGAAAGAGAAAGGAACGATAGAGAGAAAGAAGAAATGAAAGAAAGGAGGTATAAAAAATAGAAAAGAGTAAAGAAAGCAAGAAAGAAAAGAAAAAAAGGACAGAAAGAAAGAAAGAAAGAAAGAAAGAGAAAGGAACGATAGAGAGAAAGAAGAAATGAAACAAAGGAGGAATTAAAAATAGAAAAAAGTAAAGAAAGCAAGAAAGAAAAGAAAAAAAGAAGGAAAGAAAGAAAGAAAGAAAGAGAAAGGAACGATATTGAGAAAGAAGAAATGAAAGAAAGGAGGAATAAAAAATAGAAAAAAGTAAAGAAAGCAAGAAAGAAAAGAAAGAAAGAAAGAAAGAAAGAAAGAAAGAAAGAAAGAAAGAAAGAAAGAAAGAAAGAAAGAAAGAAAGAAAGAATAACAGACCCCAAAAAAGGAATCTACAGCAGAGATCCAGAGGAACCTACGAGACAAGGGAGCTCAGGGACTCCAGAAAGGTCTATGGTTAGTAACTTTAATGGGACAGGAAGAGTTAAAGTGAGAGACAGGCAGAGAGAGGAGAGAGAGGGAAAGACAGGATCCCAGTGTGTCAGTCTAAGCCTATAGCAGCATAACTAAGACCCGGTCCAAGCCTGATCCAGCTCTAACTATAAGCTTTATCAAAAAGGAAAGTTTGAAGCCTACTCTTAAAAGTAGAGAGGGTGTCTGCCTCCCGGACCCTGACTGGTAGATGATTCCAAAGGAGAGGGGCCTGATAACTGAAGGCTCTACCTCCCATACTACTTTTAGAGACTTTAGGTACGATGAGCAGGCCTGCATGTTGGGAGCGTAGTGTTCTAGAGGGGTGATAGGGAACTATGAGCTCTTTGAGATACAAATAAAGTAACACATTTGTGAAATAGTATTTATAGAGATCAAGTTTCTTCACTTTGGAACATCCTGTTTTCACAACAGATGCAGCCATTAAAGAGGAGATGCCACACACACACCAAGTGAGAAGTTGGAACAGTAGGGAACTTGGCTTCTTCAGGTTAGTCTGCTTAAAGTGAATTAATGAGGATGTGAGTTAGTGACAAATTTAAGACGGATGATCAGAATAAAATGCATAATCTAGTTGAAATGGACAAATTAATGAGGAATGGAACAGCAGCAGCATCTAATATGTTTTTTTTCACGCACATTTTCAACTTTATCATCAACACACATTTGCTCCTACTCTTTTTTCATAAATTTGGGATTTTTTTTAAGCATTATTTTATTTTTCCCACATTTTTTTTTGCCTTTTTTCACAAATTTGCATTTTTATTTTCATTTAATTGCAACTTTTTTTGCACAGATTTGGGATTTTTTTCTCATAATTATTTTATTTTCTCACACATTTTGTTTTTTGTCACAAATTTGCTTCTTTATTTTAATTAAAGGGGACATATCACGCTTTTTTCATCAACATATATTGGTCTAAGAGGTCCCCAAAACATGTCTTTAAAGTTTATGCTCAAAAAAACACTTTGAAATCAGATTTTGGTCTGCCTGAAAAACCCTCTTCTTCAGTCCTCCTCAGAACACTCTGTTTTCTCTCTGACCACGCCCCCTCAGGAAGTGGATGTGCCCTCGGCTCTCCAGCACGTTGATCTAATGTTTACATGTTGGCTGAATATACACGGCTGCTCAGAGATCACGTTACTTCAACCCTCTGAATCTGATCCAGAATCTGATCCTGACGGAGAGGCACCTGCAGCAGGACCTTTCTGAAGGATTGGTCACAGATTTAGTGTTTCTTGTTGTTTTATTTGTCAGTATGTCGACGTGTGTCTTGGTACACAGCTACAGCTACGCTATGTAGCTATGCTAACTAGCGCTAGCACTTATCAATGATAAATACAAATCATCCACTAGATCTTCAAATCTGCAGACGTGGGGAGTAAAACCGACCTTTGTGTTTATTAAGACAGCCTACAACTAGCATGCCTCCCTCCTAAGCTCCTTGTTAGCACACATGTGTGCAGGGAATGAAAAACGGAGGAGGGGTTGAATTGTATTTTATACAGTCTATGGGCTGAACAAGCTCCGAGCTCTGACTTCCTGTTACAGACCGGATATTGTTGTTACGTAACAAAAACACGGAAGTCTGAAACGGCTTGTTTCACACACATTTACAGAAAGGTGCCCAGAGGAAAATGTTACTGCTCAAGGCTTTCTCTTCTAAGTCTCAGGAGACAAAATTGAGATTCTCACTTCAGCCTCATTCAAGTTTCAAATTGTTCTCATTAGTTTCTCCTAAAATTCACTAGGAGAAATAGTTGAGACCATGACATGAGTCTTATTTGAGACTTAAATGAGAGATCTCATTAATGGCTCATTTTCTTCTCTTTTTTTAAATATATTTTTGGCCTTTTTGCCTTTATTTGACAGGACAGCTGAAGAGAGACAGGAAATGTGGGGAGTAGTGAGCGGGGGGATGAGAATGAGAATTGTAAGTTTGTGGACAATTACATTGAAATCTTAATTTTGCAGGGCACTCTAAATGTTGATGAAAAGATGAGCTCAGGCTCTTTCTTTGCTCCATCTGAGCTCAACTTGAGACACAAAAACTGAGTCTGACAAAAACAAATGGATGAGGTTAGAGTGAGACAATTGAGAGAGCTCCCTGATTTCTCCACCTGAGCTCAAAAGGAGTCACAACACTTGAGAAATACCTGAGAATCATTTCAGATTCTGACCAGATCTCCTTTTGAACTGAAAGGGAGACTAAGCTGAAACTTTTTACAACTTTTTTCTGGAGGCAAGAATGAGAAACAGGAGCTATAGTCTCATTTTGCTTTCAAACAGATCTCATTGTTGTCTTGGTGACATAAATGAAACACTTTTGAGATCTCCTCTCTACATTTATTTTCCTATGGGTGGAGAAATCAGAACAGGGGCAGAATGGATTTTTTTCATTCTCGGGGGGTTTGTAGACATCCCAGGGAAACATAATTCAGGTAGAGAACCATTAAAAAGTCCATTTTGCATGATATGTCACCTTTAATTTGCAAAAAATAATTTCTAACAAATGTAATTTTTCTCACAAATTCGTTAGTTCTTTTCTTAGAACTCATTATATTTTTTTACCCAAATGTTCTAGTCTTTCTCATAAATTTGAGAAGTATAATCTCACATATTAACACAATTATAATCCCAAATTTTTGTCTTTAATCACAAAAAATTACTTTTTTATTCCATGATGGCCCTAATGTGCAGCTCTAGAACTGATCCCTGAGGCCTGCAGGGTGAACATAGTCTTTGATTCGAGTGACTGTTTGGATTTGAAAGGTCAAAGGTCGTCTCAAACACAGGTGATTAAGAATGTGAATCCAAATAATGCTGCAGGTTTAAGCCCAAGATCCACAGGATGCGTCGCGTTACGTTACGGCTGCGCCGCGCACATCGCAGCAAATAGGTTCCCATTCAAGTCAATGCTCTAGAGTCCACAGGGCGCGCTGCGGCGCGTCTCAGCTCCGTCTCTGGAGCGTTCCGCCGCGCCGCGCCGCTCTGCCAGAGATACGCGGGGAGTCTATTTTCGCCGCTCCCCGCGCCCAGCACGCGTCAATCGACACAGAAATGATCGAACTATCCCGGAAGTCAGGCACGAGGATCGTATGCAACATCCGCTCACTTTCAAAATAAACACCATGTGCAAACACAAGATCGTAAATTTCACCACTTCTTCAACATTACGTCATAACCTGTGGCATCGGGCCAGACGTCAGTCTCAAAAGATATCCGACACCATGGACGAGGAAAAGTTTATACTGTGTTGTTCTCGCGCGTTTTGGAGTTCTCGAGGGATCTTGAGTTTCCTGCTCCGGAGTGCGCGCCGCTCCAAACACGCATCCTATGGACCAGGGCGAAAGCCCCGGGACGGAGCAGAGCCGTGTCGCAGCCGTAACGCGGCGCACACGCATCCTGTGGATTCCCCGAGTTACACTCTTACATGTTACCCTCTTACTACAATTGATTTTGGAGATGAGTGAGCAAAGGTCATGTTCATGCACGTCCTGATCACATCCATGTTACACCTCTGCAACACCTTCAGAGGGTTAACTAACGCTGTACAGACGTGATGCACTTTGGGAAACAAGTTACAATCAATCAATCAATCAATCAATCAATCAAGCTTTATTTATAGAGCACCTGATGATGCATGGAGCTGAACCAACGGTGTGCTGCGGACCTCTCTGGAGGAAAAACAACGTTAGAAAGTCTCAGAGGGAGCAAACTGCAGAGAGTTTGGGTTCAGGTTGAGCCTCTCCAGATGAACCAATGAACTGTGAAATGCCTTCATTACCGCGGCGTGTGAGCTAAAGGAAGAGGAGTCTGCAGACGGGGAGGATCACTCCTGATGTGAAAAGTCTGAACAATAAATCTCCAAACCCTGATTTGTGATTCTGCCTCATCGACGTATAAATTGAAGTAACTTAAAGTCACATTCCTCCTGGATTAAACATCCACCCGACAGTCTTGGATGTGATGTCATTAAGTCTCCATGATTTGATTTCCCTGCAGAGCCCGGAGCTTCCTTCCTTCCTTCCTTCCTTCCTTCCTTCCTTCCTTCAGCGGCTTGTTTTTCCTACTGTCCTCTGCTTCTGTCAGGAAAGTCGGAGCTGTGTTTGTAGTTTAAGTTTAATTTGACAATTCTCACCCTACAGCTGTTTGTTTGAACCACATGAGGACTCACGCTGCTCATGTATTTAGTCTCCTTATTAAGCTCAGGGCTGTGGTGTGGTCATGTCGTCTAAAAATAGAACATTCAGTCAAGAGAGGAGGAAGTAGCACACATTTTGGTTTTGGTTTTTCAAAAGAAGAAGCTGGGATTCTCTTGATTTAGCAGCTTGTAACAGTAGTCTTCTCTCAGCCCACCGTGAATGCGTCTCTCCTCCCGGTGTTCCGGTTTTAAAAGCGACCCTGTAAACTGGAGACCTTCAGCTGAAAGTGTTGATTCATTCTTTGCTTTTTCCATGTTTTTAACCGCAGGCACAACATTTTCACTTTTTTTCATGTTTTTCTGCTTTTCGAGCACAATTTCAAGTTTGAGGAAAATTTATTTTTTCGACAGGGTCAACTTTTTTGTCAAATTTTTTTTGTCAATTTAAAAAAAAAAAAAAAATTGTCAAAAAAATGTCAAATTTTTTTTTGTCAAAACATTTGTCAACATTTTTTTCTCAATTTTTTTTTTTCTCAAATTTTTTTTTTCTCAATTTTTTTTCTCAAAAATTTTTGTTCATTTTTTTTCGAAAAACCATTCACAGTCATTGTTTTTCCATCTATGATTCACTTGATTTCTCTTTCTTTCATTAGTTTTTATTTGTTCTATCTTTTTTGTATGTGTATGTACTTTTCAAAAGAAGAAGCTGTGATTCTCTTGATTTAGCAGCTTGTAACAGTAGTCTTCTCTCAGCCCACCGTGAATGCGTCTCTCCTCCCGGTGTTCCGGTTTTTAAAGCGACCCTGTAAACTGGAGACCTTCAGCTGAACGTGTCAGTGTTTGTGGAGTTTACACAGCTGTTGAAACACAGAGGGAGTTCCTGGGAATGCAAACTAGTTTAGTTTTTATTAAGATTTCAAAATATCCTCATCAGATATTTAATGATGGTCTAAAGACGTTTATGAGGGATGCATCCGGCTGAGAGTCTCCAGTTAACAGGGTCGCTGTTTAAACCAAAACACCGGCCGATCTCTGCGATCACGGCTTTTTGAGTTCAAAAGGATTTTAAAGCCGTGTTGAAACGTCTTTGCTACTCGCACTTATCTCCTCTCACGTGTTGATTCATTCATTGCTTTTTCCATGTTTTTAACTGCAGGAGCAAAATTTTCACTTTTTTCCATGTTTTTCTGCTTTTGGAGCACAATTTCAAATTTGAGGAAAATGTATTATTCCGACAGGCTCCAGGTCAACTTTTTTGTCAAAATTTTTTTGTCAAAATTTTTTTGTCAAAATTTTTTTGTCAAAATTTTTTTGTCAAAATTTAAAAATTATTTTCAATTATTTTTTTTATTTTTTTTAATTCTTTCCCTGAATTGTTTTTCAAAAAAAAAATTTGACAAAAAAATTTTGACAAAATTTTCCAAAAAACATTCACAGTCATTGTTTTTTCCATCTGTGATGAATGGCTTTCATCTTTGTTTTACTGCCCTCTACTGGTCTGGTGGTGTAGTGTCAAAGGATTTTAAAGCCGTGTTGAAACGTCTTTGCTACTCGCGCTTATCTCCTCTCACGTGTTGATTCAGTGAATCCATCTGTGATGAAATATAGCACCATCTAAAACAGCGCCAGCTGAGTCTCTTCATGCTAACAGGCTAACTGTTGTGTTGCTCATAATGAAACCTGCCTGTCCGTCTGCTTCTATGGTGTCATCTGTGATGAATGGCATTTCTCTTTGTTTTACTGCCCTCTACTGGTCTGGTGGTGTAGTGCATTTAATTTTTTTTTCTCCATACATCACTGGCCTGAGTTACACAATCTACCCGGGACTTCAGCCCGCGGTCAAAACGCAGACTACAATGGGGGCACAGGAACCTTTTAGTTCAGGGGAAAGTAGTTCTGGGGGCTAAAAGACCCTGGAACTCTTGGTCAAAATGCACCTTTTGAGTGTAAACCTGTTTTGAAAATTGCTATATAAAAAGAGTGTATCATTATTATTACTATTATGATTGTATTATGTATTATATTCTATGTATTGTTATTATTATTGTTGTAACTTTTTAAACAGATGATACTTGAAAGAGCTACACAGATGCATAAAAAATTCAAATTTTAGATTTTGTTGAAGCCATGAAAGTCTTCAAGCAGAAAGAAATAATAATAATAACTTAAATTATATATCACCTTTTAACAGGTGCTTTGAAAGTTGCAGCCAGGCCGTAACTTTAAGAAGTAAGTTAAGAAGGTGCAAACAATTGAAGAAGAAAACGTGATGCAAAAGGTCAACAAGAATAAATGCAAATAAACTGAATACGGTGATGAATGGAGGGATTTTCAATAGCAGTGGAGAGATGAATCATAGATTATAGGACAGTCTAAAGGTTATGTGAAGGAGACGACATCCCATCATAGAACAGGGAAACAGAAAGATATGGCGCCTGCCTGAACTGGTTTCCAGTCTCCCTCCTGCTGGATTGCATTTTATTCCCCTGGTGAATGTTTCAGTTTAATAGGTCCCGAATGCTTCCTTTTCTTGATGTAACAAAATATAATCTCACCATAAATGTCAGAGCGACTTCTATCAGTAAATTGGAGTTGAACCCTCGGAGTGTAATCTGGAGCCGTGGATGAATCAGTGTCAAACATCTGTGTGGTCTCCTCCGTGACACACGCTCCAATGCTTCCTCTGTGAGCGGTTTTCTGCAGGTTCTCCTTCTCCCTGAAGATTCCTCTCTTTGCTGTGTGTCTTTCTGCTCTGCTGATCTCAGCTTCACTCCAACTTAATAATGGGTTTCATGATCTAACATGTGTTGTTACTGAGCTTTGAGGGATATTTTGTGGCTGTGGATGCTTTTCTGTCCTTACTTCCCTCAACTCAACTCAACTCAACTTTATTTATAAAGCACTTTAAGAACAACAGCAGTCGGACACAAAGTGCTGTACAGAAACATAATGGATAAAAACAAACAATAAACTCATAAAATCAATAAGAACAATAAGATAAAATAAAGTTAAAAAATAAAAATAAAAATAAAAAGGCACTGAAACAAGAGCAGGGTCTCATGCTGAGTCGAAAGCCAGGGAATAAAAATGGGTTTTAAGACGACTTTTAAAAGTGGACAGTGAGGGGGCTTGTCTGACGGCTAAAGGAAGATCGTTCCACAGTTTGGGAGCAGCGACAGAAAAAGCCCTATCCCCCCTGAGCTTCCGCTTGGACCTCGGTACCTCCAGGAGCAGCTGATCAGCTGACCTGAGGCACCGAGCAGGGGCATAGAGATGGATCAGCTCAGAGAGGTAGGGCGGGGCGAGACCATTTAAAGATTTAAAAACAAATAAAATAATCTTAAAATGGACTCTAAAATGCACAGGCAACCAGTGGAGGGAGGCTAAAATGGGCGTTATGTGCTCCCTTTTACGTGCTCCAATTAAAAGGTGAGCGGCTGCATTCTGGACCAACTGGAGACGTGCGAGGGAGGACTGACTGATTCCTAAATAAAGTGCATTGCAGTTATCCAGCCGGGATGTGACAAAGGCATGGATTACTGTTTCAAAGTGCTGTCGTGCAAGGAAAGGCTTCACCTTTGCCAGCTGCCTAATGTGAAAAAAGCTGGACTTTACTATAGAGCTGATCTGCTGATCCATCTTAAAATCACTGTCAAGCTTAAAACCCAAGTTTGCGACTTTCGACTTAAAATAGACGGCCAAAGGGCCCAGATCAACCGGAGGGAGTTCACAAGGGCCACTGGGACCAAACACCATTACTTCTGTCTTTTTTTCATTGAAGTTTAGAAAGTTCAAAGCCATCCATGCTTTGATGTCTTCAAGGCACGCAAGAAGTGCCCTGATAACATTTGTCCCGAAATTAAACCTTCTCTCTTCAAGGACAAAGCAAAGGTGATCTGGGAGGTGGACCAACATGAATCCATTAACACATTTTGTTGTTTCTATGATAGCTGAAGTTCTTGAAGATGTTTCACCTCTCATCAAAAGAGCTTCTTCACACATTGAGGCTCATTAGTGTGCTAATGATTGAGGTAGTTGAATGGGAATCACTAACAGTGCTGTTGACCCAGTTTCTCCTGGAGTCGTTATCACCCTCTGTCATAGGGTTGAATGATCCCAGGTGTGCACGGGGGATTCAGCTGTGTTGACAAAGAATCTACAACTGGTTCTGTGTTGTACTGTTTTGGCTGGTTTATTTATAAGCAGTACCCTGGTGATTTACTGCAACTCTGACCAGGACTCTCAAGCCAATGTGAAAAGGGAATTAAAGCTACGTCAACATTATATGTTGCAGTATTGTATCCAAAAGATGTCGCTCTGTGAAGAAAGATGCCGCTTCATTGTGCATAGCATGCTGGATACTATTTGCTAACCTGCCACCAGGCTGTACACATGTTTATTTCTGCTGTAAAGGTCGTCTTCTTTAGATGGGTGTGTATGTGTATCTCGTTGAACTGCAGTTTATAACACTTCCTCATGGGCTTCATATTTTGAGACTGGAGGTTGCCGCTTGACTGAGACTGTTTCAGGTTTCAGACCTTCTGTGTGATTAGGTTAGGTGATTTCTTGAGCCTGGTGGGACAGCTCAGGGTGTTGTAACCCTTTTCTGTCCATGGTTATCTGTGTGGCGGGAGGAGGAGGGAGGCAAAGGACTCAAGAGGTTACAGGATACTGTGGACCAAGGCACCAAACCAAAAAAAAGGAGAGAAAAGTAGAGACGAGTAGAGAAGTAGAGAAATAAAGAGGTACATAAATGAAGATAGAGGAAAGTAAAGTAGTGAGAAAGAAAAAGAATAACAAAGAATAGGGAAAATGAACTTAACTAAGGTAGTGGAATAAAAGTTAAAGAGTGTGTGTGTTTGTTAATGTATGTGTGTTTCATGTTTTAAGTGTGCTGTTCTGTGTGATGGGTGCTGAGATACCCCTTTGTAGACCGAAGCAGTTTCAGGACTGGTTCGGAGCTTGCACTCAATTGAGAACCAGTTTTTTCTGCTAGTGTACCGCTAGGCTCCCGGCCGGGAAACCTGGTTCCAGAGTGGCTCCAACTCTTTGCTGGTCTAGAACCACGAACCGCTTATGTTAGGGGGAGCCATGATCAAAAACACAACTCAAACGTATTTCCATCAAAATATAAAAGAGACTCATGGATTCCAAGGCAAAGCAGCGGTCGGCCGGGGAGACAAGCTGCCGTTGTCCGCCATCGTTGTTGTTGTTGTGAGGGAAAGGTTGCGCTAGCACTGCTGGGAAAAGCGGTCACGTAAATCTGACGTCATGACGTGCCTCTTCCACGGGCTTGAGCGGGTGGAAAAACAAACTGGTGCCGTGTTATGAGGGTGTCGAAAAGAGTTATTTGATCAGCAAGAGACAAGCCAGGCGCGAGTCCCTATGTGGGAAGGTGATGCTGACTTGACTCGACTGGGCTAAACTACCGTACGCGTGCCTCACAGGATGGTGATGAAACATCCTTTGTTCAAATTTCAGACAGTATCACAGACAGCATTTCACACTACTCATGTGAAAATGCTCTGTAACCTTTACAGGTGGACTTCATTTGACTCTCTCTCATCTTTTGAATGCACATGTCACACTGTTCCATGTGTCAGTAGGCTCATTAGTGTGCTAATGATTGAGGTAGTTGAATGGGAATCGCTAACAGTGCTGTTGACCCAGTTTCTCCTTAACTCGTTAACACCCTCTGTCGTAGGTGAGTCGTTGGGGTTGAATGATCCCAGGTGTGCATGTGTGATTTAGCTGTGTTTAAAGAATCTTAGAATCTACATCTACCAGATATCCAGACAAATCTGTTGAAATCTACCTCAAGGCAATCTGGTGTAATGCATTACTTTTTTCCCCCCAGACTTTATTACAGAAACAACAAGAAAAGGTTTGCTCAACACCTTTCCAGCAGCCAGTAGAGTCAGTTCCCAGACAATCAATCACTCTGTCACAGATGTAGAAAGTAAGAGGACCCAGATTCATATTTAAAAAAGAGAGAATTTAATAAACTAAAACAAACTTACTCCAAAGTAAATCAAGGGAACAAAAGAAGCACATGGACACTGGAAGACATGAACCCACACAAGGGAGGAAACACAGAGACTAAATAGACACACTGGGTAACGAGTAAGCACACACAGGTGAAGACAATCACAAAATAAAACACTGAAACCCAACTTAAGACCACAGGAAAACACAGGAAGACAAAACACTAAACACACAAGAACACAAAAACGGCAACAGATAGAACAGAACATGAATCAATGAAACACAACAAATGAAACCAGAACTGAAAGCAACCCATGACACAGTCTTTATTTATAAAGCACCAAATCCCAACACATGTTCTCCTCAGACTCTTTCCATACAGAGCCGGTCTAGACCATACTCTATGTTCTATTATAAACAAAGACCCAACATCAAGACCGGATAAGATCCAGTCCCATCTTACAGACAGGACTCAGTCTGATCTCATCTTAATCCACCATGAGCAGAGCACTTTGCAGCATTTAGCAAGTTACAGTGGCAAGGACAAACTTCCTTTAACAGGCAGAAACCTCCAGCAGGACCAGACTCATGTTAGACACACATCTGCTGAGACCGAGTTGGAGAGAGGGATAGAGGGAGATGAAGAGAGAGAGAGATGATAGTGTGGAGACGGATTGTAGGAGTTGTAGACAGTAAAAATAGAGGTAAATAACTGACTTTGTATTATTGTGTGCTTTGAGTCCTTTGTTTGCAATTGTTTGTGTCATGTTGCTTCAGTGGGGGTTGCACACTCCCCTAGCATTGGTTTGTTCCAGTGAGGGCGGGGCCAGAGGTGTTACAAAGGGTGACCCAACCCCCTAACCACTTAAGAGGTCTTTAAAAGGTCTGCAAGTTTAATCAACATGCACTAGAACAGTTTGCTGATCCTCGGGTAAGGACTGCTCTCTGACTTCCCAGCACTTCTATCTACAAACAACAACAACAACAATGATGGAGGACAACAACTTTGAAGGAATGCTTCAAGTCTTGCTCCCTATTTTGCGGAACCACATCAGCTTCCAGTCACTACTGGTCAAGAGACTCATGTCTGCTCATCTGGATTGCTACAGACAGAGAACACGCTCAAGGAAACAGGTAATTACATACACCTTTAATTCTTCATGGAGGGTTAAAGGAAGTGAGGGGGGGTCGGTTGTCTAAACCTATAGCAGCATAACTTGGGGTTGGAAAGGAGGGTTGGTCTGGAACGTCCACAGCAGAGAGGAACCTACGAGACAAGGGAGCTCAGGGACTCCAGAAAGGTCTATGGTTAGTAACTTTAATGGGACAGGAAGAGTTAAAGTGAGAGACAGGCAGAGAGAGGAGATAGGGGATCCAAGTGTGTCGGTCTAAGCCTATAGCAGCATAACTAAGCCTGATCCAGCTCTAACTATAAGCTTTATCAAAAGGGAAAGTTTGAAGCCTACTCTTAAAAGTAGAGAGGGTGTCTGCCTCCCGGACCCTGACTGGTAGATGATTCCTGAAAACTGAAGTCTCTACCTCCCATACTATAACATATTTATTTCTGTTACAGGTACTCCTTCGGATGATGGCAAGGAGCCGCTCGTCGGTTTCCTGGACACAACCTACATCTCAACACTGGTGGGAGTCCGTCGTTCCAGATTTCAGCCCCCGGCAGTTTGAGAAGACTTTCCGAATGTCCCAGGAGACGTTCGAGTACATCTGCACCCAGGTGAAGCACGTCATGGAGAAGAAGAACACAAACTACCGCTTGTGTGTCCCTGTCCAAAAGCGGGTCGCAATCGCCGTCTGGAAGCTGGCCACCGGCGACGAGTACCGGACCATCAGCCGCCTCTTCGGAGTGGGACTGAGCACTGTGTTTAATTGCGTTCAGGACTTCTGCAAAGCTGTCACCAGGGTGCTGCGTCCTGTTCACATGAGGTTTCCTGACGCTGAGAAGTTGGTGGAAATGGCGTCACTCTTCCAGGACCGTTGGGGAGTGCCGCAGTGTGTCAGTGCAATCGATTCACACCATCTTCCAATAATGCCACCGAAGGAGTATCCTCAAGACTATCGCAACAACAAGGGATGGCATTCGGTCATCCTGCAGGCAGTCGTGGATGGTAACGGACGTTTCTGGAACGCGATGGTTGGCGCTGCAGGGAGAATGAGCGATGCAAGAGTGCTGAGACAGTCATATGTGTGGGACACCCTGAGAGACACTGAAGCACTTAGCAAACACAAGGAGATCATCTCTGGCTGTGAAGTGGGACCGTACATGATTGGGGACTCGGCGTACCCCCTGCAGAAGTGGATCATGAAGCCCTTCACCCAATCTGCAGATTTGACCCCCGAGCAATGCACGTTCAACCACAGGCTGAGCTGTGCGAGTTCGGTCGTGGAGACGAGTTTCAGGAGGTTAAAAGGACGATGGAGGTGCCTACTCAAAAGAAACAACTGCACGCTGGAGCTGGTCAACAACATGGCGGTGACCTGCTGTGTGCTGCACAACATCTGTGAGGAACGTGGGGACATTTGCTCAGTGGAGCACCAAGACAGACACCTGAACGTTCAGCCTCGTGCTCAGGTTTTACGGGAGCGTGCTGACCCAGAAGGAGCTGAAGTGAGGGGCGCGTTAATGGACTACTTTAACCTACTTTAACTTGTGGTCAAGCTTTACGGGAGTGTGATGAGGTTATTTCAGTAATACAAAGGCTTGCATGTGTATTCTAAACAGTGTCTTTAATTTGAAAGTCAGTGCCAATACAGTAGAAATGAAAATCCCCATGTAAGTGTGTGATGTTTGAATAAAGAAACAAAACCAAGAACATGAGTGTATTGCTCTCTTTTGGGATTGGATAAGAGGGTTATTTGTTCAGTTTGGGCCTCCATCACTGCAAACATGGGCCTGCTCGTTGTAGTCTCTAAAAGTAGTATGGGAGGTAGAGCCTTCAGTTATCAGGCAGACACCCTCTCTACTTTTAAGAGTAGGCTTCAAACTTTCCTTTTTGATAAAGCTTATAGTTAGAGCTGGATCAGGCTTGGACCAGGTCTTAGTTATGCTGCTATAGGCTTAGACTGACACACTGGGATCCTGTCTTTCCCTCTCTCTCCTCTCTGCCTGTCTCTCACTTTAACTCTCCCTGTCCCATTAAAGTTACTAACCATAGACCTTTCTGGAGTCCCTGAGCTCCCTTGTCTCGTAGGTTCCTCTGGATCTCTGCTGTAGATAACTTTTTTAGGTCTGTTATTCTTTCTTTCTTTCTTTCTTTCTTTCTTTCTTTCTTTCTTTCTTTCTTTCTTTCTTTCTTTCTTTCTTTCCATGTTTCTTCATCCTTTATGTCTCCTTTTCTCATCCCGTCCTTTCCTTCTGTCATTCCTTCACCATTTATTATCCTCTTTTTCTTTCTTCTCCTTTCCCTCTCTTTTCTCTTTTCTTAGACCTTCCTGGAGTCCCCACTATCATCAATCAATCAATCACTCTCTCTCTCTCTCTCTCTCTCTCTCTCTCTCTCTCTCTCTCTCTCTCTCTCTCTCTCTCTCTCTTCATCTCCCTCTATTCCTCTGTCCAACATGATGTGTGTCTAACATGAGTCTGGTCCTGCTGGAGGTTTCTGCCTGTTAAAGGAAGTTTGTCCTTGCCACTGTAACTTGCTAAATGCTGCAAAGTGCTCTGCTCATGGTGGATTAAGATGAGATCAGACTGAGTCCTGTCTGTAAGATGGGACTGGATCTGATCCGATCTTGGTGTTGGGGCCTTTGTTAATAATAGAACATAGACTACGGTCTAGACCTGCTCTGTTTGGAAAGAGTCTGAGGATCATGTTTATTGTTACGCTCTTCTCCTGGACAGAGAAGGTATGATAGAGGGGTGAAGGAAGCTATCTATGTTAAGCTTGAACACCCTTCTCTTAACAGAGGTGGTGGACTAAGACACAATTAGTCTCCTACATACAATGCTGTTTTGAATTCTCTGTCAAAACAAGTAAGACAATACTCACACCAGAGACCATGTGACTCTAACGACCCACAGCTGACCCATCACCCTAACAACTGTCAGGAACTAGGCTAACGATTGTCAGGAGGTACTGAACGACTGTCAGGTGATAGGAGAACGACTGCCAGGAACTAGACTAACGATCCTACTTAGGACCCCTTTGTGACTCTTGGACACACCCACGACTGTTAGTGGCTTATATCTTCAAGCTCTTCCCCAGTCTGGTCAGAACTGAAGAAGCCTGTCAGAGGAGAGGTGAAATGTCTTCAAGAATTTCTACCAAGTCCAGTTGCCTTACGGATCAAGCTCTGGACTAAAAGAGAGTTGAATAAGGATCTGAGGGGCCTTCCTGGTTCATACACTAAAAGCATCTCTGAGATGTAGTCTGGTGTGAGGCCATGCAGTGCCTTAAACTAGTAAAAGATTTTGAAAATGAAAATTAAAAGAAACAAGGGGCTAGTAGACTTTTTAGACTTTAAAACAGGAATAATGTGTGCTCTCGTTCTGGTCTTGGGCTGCAACATTCTGAATTAGTTGCACTTGATTTATTGTGTTCTTCGGTAGACCAGAAAAGGAGAGCATAACAAAGGTCAACCTGCAAGGTATAAAAGCATGCATCACAACGAAATTCCACTAGATGTGTCTCTGATCTGTCACAGCACCAGATCTAGTCAATGTGTTAACTTCCACTGGATCCACTCCCTTGCCTTCCACAGGTCGGAGCCCTCAGGATCAGATACACAAGACTTCTATTTCTGCAGGATGCCGGAGCACAACGCGTCAATCTCAACAGAGCAGATGGAGGCGGGACAGGAAGTCAGGTTTCACCAAAACAAAGTGAAAACATCCGGTTAATTTTCAGAATAAAACACTCTGTGTTATCACCAGATCGTATTTCACTTAACTACAACAACAAACCAAAGTCATGATGAGCGGAGCCAGGCCTGGAGTCAACAGGTCAGAGGTTTTCAGAGGACCAGAAAGACAACATGGATGAAGAGAGGAGGAGGAGGAGAATCCTTGATTCGGTGATTACAGTGGGGAAAACCTCGGTCACATGACTCCAGCTGTCCGGAGGTTCTGCTCCATGCTGCGCTCTAAAAACGCATGACGGATGAGGGACCGGACATGGATCTGTGTTGCTTTCCTCTCAATGCTTCCTGTTTCTCTTCAGCTCTCCTATCAATAAAGGCAGTAGTAGTAGTTGCAGTGACTTTAATATCCTTCACTGGTATTTGCAGAATATGAAACACATCTCCTCTTTGTACCTCTTGCCTCCCCTCCTCCTGCGGCTGGATCTTGATCCCTGCTGTTTGTCCAGAGATTGTCTCTGTGTGGGTTTCTGGATGACGCAGAGGTGATTGTGTCGCTGTATCTTCTTTGTATGACTCACTGCTGAATTCTCTCAAAAGCTTTCATCCTCTCTCTCCGGTCTTACGGTTCTACATTTCCTGGCGTTGTGTCACACTCGGGTGAATGAAACATATCTCCTGGTGTTTCAGAGTCCGGCTCTGATTCAGTCATCTCCTCGGCTCCGCCTCTTTGTTTGAGAACATTCTGTGACTGAGTCAGTTCAGCTCCTCTGAAGGACGCCTGTCACAATAAGGTAATTATTTGCAGGGATTTTGTCAGGAAACGTTTAAATGAGCACAGAATAAGTTTGTTTCTTCTGCTCTGTCACAGTAAATACTAATTTAAAGAACCTTTTCTTTCTGAAACAGTACATTATTATGAACACTTCTATATCCTAAAACCAGCTTTTGTTTCTCTCCTGACACCCACGCATTTCCCTTTTCAATGAACCACGACCTCACTCATTTGCACATACTTGTTTGGCCTTGTGAATGTTCACATCAAAGCAAATATCAGATTCAAGGATGCAATGAATCTCATTCTGATCCCTCTTCATGACCGACAGAGTGAAATGAGATCATCACAGATCAGATTATTTATTCATTTAAACTGAATGGTAGCACCTGTGTTCAGCCTTCACTGCTCTTTGAGGACTCAAGAGTTCATTTTATAGTTGGCTGCTATTGCATTTTCGTATTATGGATAATGTGTGATTTTAAATAATTTTTGTTCTTGTTATGTTTTGTTTTGTGGACCCCCAGGAAGACTAGCAGCCACACTGTGGAAGCTAATGGGGATCCAAATAAAGAATAAAGACACAGATGGGTGACGTCAAGGAGACTATGTCCATTTATTCTACAGTCTTTGGTATTTTTTTTAGGATTTTCAGACATTTATTGGGACACCTGACTTCACATCATGACATCGGGTAGCATTAAGCCACTACGGCTGCTAAACCTTTTGTAAGTTGATGGCATAGACCAGGGACGTCCAAACTTTTTTCAAAGAGGGCCACGTTTGATGTTGTCAGAATACCTCAGGGCCATTGGATTCTACTGAGACTTAGGGATCCTAAAAGTTAGATATGAAATCTCTATTTAATAATTATTTTAATGTTTTTCTCAATAAATCAGTAACTAGGTAGTCCTCAGTTCTCCACAAGTCACGTAAACATTAACAAACTTTATCTTCTTCTGGAGGAAAATGTTTTTCATTCGGGTCGGGCAATGTGGGAAAAATAGTGTCTCATTATTTTCCTATGGCAGGATCACGATCTGGATTTAATCACACTTCTTTTTTGTGTTGTTTTTAAGAACATTTTTTAACAATAATTATTTTCCTGCATTCTGAACTATTTCTATGCATCAAATTTTGCCTTTTCTGTACGATTTCATAATTTTGATCTTGTCTTGTGTCCTCTTTTGTGTCTTCTGAACTTTCAGTGTTCATAAAGAACATTTTCAAATCATGATAAAAACATTAATTTGAAAACCTGTCAGCTTTAAGAGTTCTTGTGTTTCTTCTTTATTGCCGTCTTGCAGAATTCCCAGTGTTTTAGCTTTTAGTAGTCCATGTGAAGCTTTTTGAGACGTTTCTGGATTGACTTTAGTTTTGTTTGTGCGCTTGAAAGAAACTGCAAATGTACAGATGATTCAGAAGGTGATTAATTTCTGTGCTATAAATAACACAATTTAAGATGGAAGCTTGGGGCCATAAATAAATGGACCTTGGGCCGTGATTGGCCCCCGGGCCATACTTTGGACATGCCTGGCATAGACTGTATAAAATATGGACGTAGTATCTGTGACGTCACCCATCTGTTTCTGAAGAGCTGTTTTGAAGCCAATCGGCTGCGGCAGCCATATTGCTTCTGTCGAGCCAGTGTGACGTACAGAGGCGGGCTTTGAGCCTCCTAGCCAACAGCTGCAGTGTTCCTGCAGGCAGCTGTGCCTCTCATTGGAAGACTAGTAATCTCAATAACTTTGAAATTACCGAATTAGAAAAAAATTCACCCCCCTCACAGTGAGAGGACATGGGGAAATGAGCTATTCAGATTACACTCATCTTTTGTACCAGGCTGTAAACATGTTTATTAATGATGCAAAGATCGGCTTTTCCCCATTCATGTGTATGTGACTTCCGGTACTTCCGGAGCCAGCCTCAAACGGATCCTCGATGAACTGCAGCTTTTAACACTTCCGCATTGACTCATATTTTTAGACCGGAGGTTACCGCTTGGTTGATGGTAATAAATCAGAGGTGGGGGCGCTGGTGGCCTAGAGGTCTAAGCGCCCCCGATACAGAGGTTACAGTCCTCGTCGCAGGGGTCGCCGGTTCGATTCCCGGCCGGTCGACCATTTCCTGCATGTCTTCCCCCTCTCTCTACTCCCCATACTTCCTGTCTCTCTTCAGCTGTCCTAACAAATAAAAACAAGGCAAAAAAAAAAAAGCCCCCAAAAAATAAATAAAATAAATCAGAGAGCCAAATTTAACTACATCCGTGTCCGTCTCCAATCCGTCACAGCACCGGATCTGAGAGGTTTCTATTCTAGTCAATGTGTTAACTTCCACTGGATCCACTCCGTTGCGTTCCGGCTGCATCTCTGATCCAGCAGGTCGGAGCCCTCCGGATCAGATACACAAGACGTCTATTGTTGCCGGATGCCGGAGCAAGACGCATCAATCTCAACAGAGCACATGGAGCGGGACAGGAAGTCAGGTTTCACCGAAACAAAATGAAAACATCCGGTTAATTTTCAGAATAAAACACTCTGTGTTACAATGTTACAATGTCATTTAGCAGACGCTTTTATCCAAAGCGACGTACATACGAGAACAAGAACAACACAAGCAAAGATCTAGACAAGAGGAAACAAGATCAGTAAGAGTAACAAAGTGCTTCAAGTCCATTTGGGTGCAGGTACTGCCAAGCAGTGTAAAGGTAATGCACAAAGTAAATAAGGAACATCTACAATGAAGCAACCAAACAATTTAAGACCTTCCATTATCATCATCAACAATTAACATCACCACAATAATGACCAAAGTACCAAGTGCTGGGTCACTCCAGACCTGAACACAGACTCCCAGAGTCGAGCAGGACAGTGTGAGTCAACTGTAGCTGGAAGACATGATCTGCCACTGGGGACAACAGTCGAGAACAGTCTAGCTAAGTGCATAGTGCTTCCTAAAGAGCTGGGTCTTTAGCTGTCTGTTGAAAGTAGAGAGGGACTCTGCAGATCGAATGGAGTTGGACAATTCATTCCACCATTTAGGGGCAACAGAAGAGAAGAGTCCAGCTAGTGATTTTGATTTTGAGGCCTTGTGTGCTGGAAGCACTAGGCGCTTTTCAGAGGCTGAGAAGGGCAGTAGACCTGGATGAGGGGTTCCAGGTGTTATCACCAGATCGTATTTCACTTTAACTACAACAACAAACCAAAGTCATGATGAGCGGAGCCAGGCCTGGAGTCAACAGGTCAGAGGTTTTCAGAGGACCAGAAAGACAACATGGATGAGGAGAGGAGGAGGAGGAGAATTCTTGATTCAGGGATCAGGATACAGCGGATCAGAGTCAGACCGGAAACAGATCTTCTGGAAGTCCCTGGTTAGTCGTTCTTACACTAAAGTTAATAATGCGACGCAGCTCATCACTCTGCATCCTGCCAGAGACACATCTTTACCTCAGTGGGTGACGGTGCTCATGGGAAATGTAGTCTTTTCATGCCAGACAAACAGTACTGATGTAATCCACAGGGGGCGCCAGAATCAACACAACATGAAAACTCCTTGCAGTGACTTCACATATTTTTCTTTACAGATCCAGTATGATTTATCTTTTGATTCAAGATCCTGAACCCTGAACCGGATCTCTTTAATCCTGACTTTGTAGTTTTTGTTGATATTATTTGAATAATTATCATGGACTGTATTCTTTTGTGTTTCCTGTTTATTCTCCTCTGTTTGTTTATATTTAGTCTTTTCTTCAGCCGACCTGAAATCTCTGAAGTGATCTCATTGTGAGAGGATTCCTCGTAGGCATAGTTACAGCTCCTCCTCACACATTTGAGTGTGTGTGTGTGTGTGTGTGTGTGTTTTCAGGAAAGCATATTACTGTGTGACTTCTCTTATCACGGCTGAAAGCTGAACTGGCCAATAAACTCTGACAGCCCCAAATCTCTACTTCGCTGTAAGGGGATTTTAATAGCGCCTCTGCCTCATTGCCCAATACACCAAACAACAACGAGACAGATGGTGGAAGGAGAGAGGATCGCCGGCGACACAGCCTGACAATCTGGTTTTCACTCAAATAGATTTAAGCCTGTTTTTTTTTTCAGAACAATCCTGCTCTATTTTTATCACAAATGAGCAACAGCAGAAAATGTCTCTGCTATTGTGATACTGTGAGAACATCAGTTCATACTGTGCGTGTTACAGAGTCAAGACTCTGTGCAGGTTTGTTGTTGGAGCTGAGTCAAAGGTAGAATATTTCAGCTTCTGGGGAAGAGATCTGCAACAAATTATCATTCAATTTAGATAAAATAAAAATCATGGTATTTGGAAACACATACACTACCAGTCAAAAGTTTCCAACATTGTAGATTAATACTGAAGACATCAAATCTATGAAATAATCTGGTTTTGCCATAATCTGGATTACAACAGTAGTCAAATAGGGCTATCCATTGTGTGCTAAGCCTACCTCTGAACAACACACCTGATGGTCTCAAACACATTAAGAAGGCAAGTCATTCTACAAATGAACTCTTGATTAACCGCAGTGTCCGTCCACAATAACATCACACACATCTGTGATTCACTTGATTTCTCTTTCTTTCATTAAGGCTGATTTATACTTCTGCGTTGAATCAACGGCGTACCCTACGCCGGGGGTCCGCGTAGCTCCCGTACCTACGCCGAGGCCTACGCACGTAGCTGACGTGCACCTCCTTCAAAATGTAACTCCCCGTAGAGCCGAGGCGGACCGCAAGCTCTGTGATTGGTCCGCCCGGCGGCTTTGACTTTCCCGCATTTACAACACTTCCGGGATCCCGGACATCGGCCGGACATCGGCCGTGTATTTCATCTCCTCCTCTCTATTCTTCATGTAATCATGTCTGTATGATAAACAGCAACATGTATCAGCTGTAGATTAACATAACACGCTCTGAAACTCTGTGGAAAAGGAAACAGAGATCGTAGCGGGACCGGAAGCAGGCGGCCGGCTGTCAGAGAGACCGCACTGCCCTCAGGCGTTTAGGTGGAGAATTGCTGCGCGACACGGACACACCGACGCACAAGTATGTGGGGCTCATGTCCGCGTCAGCCCCTGCTGTGTAGGGGAGACGCAGAAGTATAAATCAGCCATTAGTTTTTCTTTGTTCTATCTTTTTTGTATGTGTGTGTACTTTTCAAAAGAAGAAGCTGTGATTCTCTTGATTTAGCAGCTTGTAACAGTAGTCTTCTCTCAGCCCACCGTGAATGCGTCTCTCCTCCCGGTGTTCCGCCTTTAAAAGCGACCCTGTAAACTGGAGACCTTCAGCTGAACGTGTCAGTGTTTGTGGAGTTTACACAGCTGTTGAAACACAGAGGGAGTTCCTGGGAATGCAAACTAGTTTAGTTTTTATTAAGATTTCAAAATATCCTCATCAGATATTTAATGATGGTCTAAAGACGTTTATGAGGGATGCATCCGGCTGAGAGTCTCCAGTTAACAGGGTCGCCGTTTAAACCGAAACACCGGCCGATCTCTGCCACGGCTTTTTGAGTTCAAAAGGATTTTAAAGCCGTGTTGAAACGTCTTTGCTACTCGCGCTTATCTCCTCTCACGTGTTGATTCAGTGAATCCATCTGTGATGAAATATAGCACCATCTAAAACAGCGCCAGCTGAGTCTCTTCATGCTAACAGGCTAACTGTTGTGTTGCTCATAATGATACCTGCCTGTCCGTCTGCTTCTATGGTGTCATCTGTGATGAATGGCATTCCTCTTTGTTTTACTGCCCTCTACTGGTCTGGTGGTGTAGTGCATTTACTTTTTTTCCCCTCCATACGTCACTGACCTGATTTGCACAATCTACCCTGGTCGAAACACAGACAACAATGGGGGCACAGGAACCTTTTAGTTCAGGGTAAAGTAGTTCAGGGGGCTAAAAGACCCCGGAACTCTTGGTCGAAATGCACCTTTAGAGGGAAGATTATCTACCCCTGAACTAAATTTAGACCCTTGGTCCACCGGTCAAAACGCACGTAGCTCAGAGGTAAAGTCCCTCCAGTCAAAAAACGCCTTTGGCTCATGAAGGAAAGGCTGTAGTACCAGCTGAGAACCAGAGGGGGCACAACTGAGCACCTGTTGAATAAACACACACACACAGACTGATTAATGTGTCTAATGAGCCAAAGGGTCGCCTAATTGCAGACACTCACCTTCAGAATGACTCCTGCATTTATTAGAAAGTGTTTCCCTTTAGTGGAGAACTTTTTTTGTCCCCTGAAGTGTCAGAGGTCCCCAGTATGTCTGTGTAAACAAACCGCTGTCCCCTTAATGTGCTAATTAAAAGAACACACACACACACACACCAACAGAGAGCGCTGACCCGGAGGGGGATCCGAGAGGGGTGAGGGAGGAACCCTCGCTGGTGTCGCATTATCCTGTACCGCCTTGTCAAAGAAGGACAGTCGAAACTGTCAGTGACTCTTTTATACACACACACACACACACACACACACACACACACACACACACACACACACACACACGCAAATCCTGTGTCAGTGTGATTACGACTCCCTGACTCTTAATCAGTTTAGTTAGGCGGCTGTAAAGGCCAGTGTTTGGTGCACCGGTCAGAGAAACGAGCAGGAAAGGCCATCCTTTGTTCGCTAATTAAACCAAACAACAATAGATTTAGTCCAAACTTGCACAGATAACAACAATTACTGATGCCAATGCGGCTGTTAAATCTCTGCAGAGGGTTCTGGTTGCAGAGTGATGATGCCCATAATGAGGAGGGAAGATGCAGCACCTCGGTACGCCTGAAAGCCCTTGTTTGCTTTTATTCCTTTTTCCTGGCAGCAGCTCGTCTGAACGTCGCTCACACTCGGTTTTAACGACACCCAGGGGAGCGACCCTGCAAACATTGTTGTGGATACATCCAGGATTTTGCTCTAACACTGATATAAAGATAACTTTTGCAATGTTTGCCTTTTCCAGAATGTCCCCAGGCAGTTAACAGATAGTGTCTCTCTGGTTTCTTCACTGTATATAGATGTTTGATTCAAAAGGAAGACATGAAAAGACCTCAAAGGAAAGGATGTAAGGGGAAGTCTGACTTTTTTCAGAGTCACGTTGCTTTGGCTCACAGCTAACAGCTAACTTCCTCCTGATTAGGGGTGGGAATTTATAAGATTTTATCAATCCAATTCCTTATCAATTCTCCTAACGATTCCTAGTATTTCTTTGAGGGGAAACAAAGTAGTTCTTCACAGTCTTCCACACCAAATGGAACCATTAAATTTTTTCCAAAATGATGTCTGCATAAGACTGAACATGAACATATTCAACTTGAACATACTGAACAATAGTTTGACCTCATTCTCGGCCATGTGAGTCCGGACGTGGACCCTGGAGTCTGGAGGAAAAGACTTTGAATTTGGAGAGGAAAAAAAACGCTTTTCCTCCAGGGGTCATCGCGGAGGTATTTTACCCACTCTTGGTGCCTCATTTTCGGCCGTGTGAGTCCGGACGTGTAGCCTGGAGCCTGAGGGAGAGTGTCCCCACTCCAACGGGGAGAGGTAGGCGGGGGATTGCCTCCCTGACGCGAACATGTTCACATGGAACCCTTCTCCACTTCGTCCGACGCAAAGTCAGCAGTGGGCATGCTAGTCTCCTTTGTCGTGTTTTGCTCAACATATCAATCAATCAATCAATCTTTATTTGTATCGCGCCAAATCACAACAAACATTATCTCAAGACTCTTTTACAAACAGAGCAGGTCTAGACCACTCTATGTCAAATTATGAACAGAGACCCAACTTCAAGACAGGATAAGACTCAGTCTGACCCCACCTTAATCCATCATGAGCATTGCACCTCACAGTATTTAGCTAGTTACAGTGGCGAGGACAAACTTCCTTTAACAGGCAGAAACCTCAGGCAGAACCAGACTCATGTTAGACAGCCATCATGCCTCGACCGAGTTGGGTCTGGAAAGACAGATAGAGGGGAGTAAGAGAGAGAGGTGATAGTGATGAGACGAGTCATAGAAGCTGTTGCCGCTGGAGTCCAGCATGTCCGTATCAGCTGGAGTCCAGCACGTCCGTATCAGGAGGACGTCTACGGCAGCTCAGAGGAATCTACGAGACAAGGGAGCTCAGGGACTCCAGAAAGGTCTATGGTTAGGAACTTAGAACATATCAACCAGATCCGTCTCCGATCCATCTCCGATCCATCTCCGATCCATCTCCGATCCGTCACAGCAACAGATCTGTTAGGTTTCTATTCTAGTCAATGTGTTAACTTCCACTGGATCCACTCCGTCGCGTTCCGGCTACGTCTCTGATCCGGCAGGTTGGAGCCCTCCGGATCAGCCCTTGTCATATAGAGGGAAAACCACAGATTCAGGACTTGCAGCTGGAAATCCTGGATCCGGTGGGAGTCTGGTGTTCCTTCCCCATCATTGAGTCACCCACAGAGTTCCTCAGCGTCTTGAATCAGAAGTTTGTTCTTTGTCTGAATATCACTTATGGTTGTATGGAGAAAAGGAATGGGAAACACACACACACACACACACGGCCCACACCATTTCCTAAATTCATGCTCAGCTGATTCTATGCCGTTTCTCTCAATGACATGCTGATTTATTCATGACTCTCTTTACAACTGGAGTCCTCTAATGGGAGTCCAGAGAAATGGAAGATCTTGTGTGTGTGTGTGTCTGTGTGTAAATGTGTGTAAGGTACCCAGGTCAGTGAAGAAGACTCAGTACAGGCACATTTCCTTCTTTTTCCTTCTTCCCAGAGAGAACAGCACTCCTCTCCTGCATGCCTCTATCTTAAATCAAATCTGAAATACCCCAAAAATAGTAGAAAAGAAAGAGAGAAAGAGTGAAAGAGCAGCAGAGAGACGAACACGACCAGTCACAAAGTGAGTAATCATCCAGCGTTTGGCTGAGTCCTGAGTAAGGAGGTGATTTCAGTCCTATTCTGCCATATAAAGGCTGGAGAAGGATCAATAAGACTTCTACCCGGCTCGTAATGAGCATCATTTTCAACCAGGTGATTCTTAAATTCTTCATCCGAGCGGCGGTGAAACACAGCCGACAGGTCGTATCGCTGCGAGTCCGAGGCAGGAAAATGGTTAGCCGCACACAGACATCACCTGATGAAAGCAGGAATCCAGATTGCTTCATACTCTTTTTTTTTTTCTCTCCTCCTCAAATCTTTCCGTTTAATGTGTTTCACTCACGTCTTTGTCTGCCTCGGATTTGTGCACGGCCAACCTTGAGGCGCCGAGGAGCAGCGCTCGGGTAGCTTTAATCGATTGGATCAGTCGGTGCGGTGCGGGAAAGTCACTCTCTATTATTTCCTGTAGGAGCCAAACTCCCTTCTAAAGATTATGACTTAGAAGAAAGAAGAGGAACAGAGGTGAGAGGAGCTTTGGGAGGGTTCAGGGTGGGGGGGTTCAGGGAGGTCAGGTGTGGAAAGTGCGGGTAGAGCTGGATCTTTGGGAAGGGTTTTTGCACAAACACTGCCGTAACGTTTAATCCTGAATCCTCTACAAGGTAAGATAAGATAAGATAAGATAGTCCTTTATTTGGTTGTTGTCCATCAGAGAAGATAGATTTGCTATCATCCTCCTGTCAGCCACCACATCCACAGAGTCCAGCGGGCAGCCCAGGACAGAGCTGGCCTTCTTCACCAGTCTGTTCAGCTTCTTCCTGTCAGCAGCAGAGATGCTGCTTCCCCAGCAGACCACTGCACAGAGTCAAAGAAGGACTTCAGAAGAGCCCCCTCCACACCAAAAGACCTGAGTCTCCTGAGCAGAAAGAGTCTGCTTTGTGAACCCCCAGGTACTTGTAAGATTTCACAACCTCAATGTCCGTTCCCTGGATGTTCACTGGTGTGGGAGGAGGGGACTTGCGTCTTCAGAAATCCACCATCAGCTCTTTGGTCTTTCCTGCGTTGAGCTGGAGGTGGTTTCTCTGGCAACAGACTGAAAAATCCAGCGTCAGCTCTCTGTGCTCCCTGTCGTCCCCATTGGTGATTAGGGCCAACAATGGAGGGGTCGTCAGAGAACTATTGCAGGGAGCAGCTGGCTGTGTTGGGGGTGAAGTCTGCAGTGTTGAGGGGGAACAGGAACGGAGCCAGAACCAGGGGTTCCCAAACTTTTTAGCCCGTGACCCCCAAAATATAGACTTGTGACCCCAGCTGTCCCTGTCCCATTAAAGTTACTAACCATAGACCTTTCTGGAGTCCCTGAGCTCCATTGTCTCGTAGATTCCTCTGAGCTGCCGTAGACGTCCTCCTGCTGCAGAGGTTCTGGACTCCAGCGGCAACAGCTTCTACGACTCGTCTCATCACTGTCACCTCTCTCTCTTACTCCCCTCTAACCCTCTTTCAAGACCCAACTCGGTCAAGGCATGATGGCTGTCTAACATGAGTCTGGTCCTGCTGGAGGTTTCTGCCTGTTAAAAGGAAGTTTTTCCTCACCACTGTAACTAGCTAAATACTGCGATGTGCAATGCTCATGATGGATTAAGGTGGGGTCAGACTGAGTCTTACCCTGTCTTGAAGTTGGGTCTCTGTTCATAATTTGACATAGAGTGGTCTAGACCTCCTATGTTTGTAAAAGAGTCTTGAGATAACGTTTGTTGTGATTTGGCGCTATACAAATAAAGATTGATTGATTGATTGATTGATTGATTGATTGATTGATTGATTGATTGATTGATTGAAGTGGTTAAATGTTGCTTCATATTTCCATTACTTAACCACATGTGTCTGTGTTTCCTGTGCTGCTGTGAATTAACCTGCTGCTACTGATCCCTTTGTTAATTAACTGTTAGCTAACCCTGACCCTGACTTTACGAGTCATCTGGCAACACAGAAAGGCAGAACACTAATGAAATGTACTTATTTGTGTCTATATTTTTCCATGAATCAGTCCCTCCAGGAAGTTGCGATTTCGCGATCGAAACTATCAACGCAAATTTAACCAATCAGTGCGATTTTTTCACGGCCTTGCAATTTTATACAATCAATTTCACTTCCTAGGAACATAAACATAAGTCCTCACTTGATCGGCATTTTTCAACAACGAAACACGCACAGAGAACGGGTGAAAAGAGGGGACAGCAGGCAGGACAAGTGACCATGACAACGTTGTTATTTATAGATTGAGGGGCTCAGTGTTAGCTTGGTCTCTACCTGCAGCAGGTGTGCTTTATGAACCAGCTCTCCTCACCTCCATGCATCTGTCTCATCTTCATTGATGATTTTTACCCCCCGGTGTGCGTTAGTGACAAAGACACAACCGGGGGGACGTCTGTGTAATATTTGATGTTTGACGTTGTTGCCGTGGTTACCGTAAAAAGCTCTGCATCTACAGCTTGATTTAATCCAGTTTGGTGAAACATCAGACACATTCAGTAAGTTTGGATCAACTGCTAGTCATCAAAGATGCAGATGCATTTCAGAGTGCCGTGAACTGACTGTGCATCAGTCGCTGCGAGGTGCATTCAGGTACCGTCGTAAATGTGAAACACAGCCCTTTAATGGCATTTTTCTTCGAATCAAGAGAAGAATGTTTTCTAAAAACAACTGTAATTTAGCATATTTACTTGCCCCTGACATGTTATTGGGGGTAAAAAGCAAAAAAAAAAATTGCAACTTTCACCACATTTTTTTCAAAAAGCTGTCGCAAATTCAGGCTTTTTGGGGACGCAACAATCACAAATAAATCTGTGAAATCCTGGAGGGACTGATGAATGGACAAAATAAGCAAATTTAGATTACTTTAAAGGTGACATATCATGCAAAATTGACTTTTTAATGGTTCTTTACCTGAAATATGTGTCCCTGTCTACAAACCCCCCGAGAATGAAAAAAATCCATTCTGCCCCTGTTCTGATTTCTCCACCTTTCTGTAAATGTGTGTGAAACGAGCCGTTTCAGACTTCCGTGTTTTTGTTACGTAACAACAATATCCGGTCTGTAACAGGAAGTCAGAGCTCGGAGCTTGTTCAGCCCATAGACTGTATAAAATAATACTGAATCCCTCCTCCGTTTTTCATTCCCTGCACAAATGTGTGCTAACAAGGAGCTTAGGAGGGAGGCATGCTAGTTGTAGGCTGTCTTAATAAACACAAAGGTCGGTTTTACTCCCCACGTCTGCAGATTTGAAGATCTAGTGGATGATTTTTATTTATCATAGATAAGTGCTAGCGCTAGTTAGCATAACTACATAGCTACATGTCGTAGCTGTAGCTGTGTACCAAGACACACGTCGACATACTGACAAATAAAACAACAAGAAACACAGAATCTGTGACCAATCCTTCAGAAAGGTCCTGCTGCCTTTCTGGTAGAGGTCGGTTTGACTCCCCACGTCTGCAGATTTGAAGATCTAGTGGATGATTTTTATTTATCATGGAAAAGTGCTAGCGCTAGTTAGCATAGCCACATAGCTACATGTTCGTAGCTGTGTACCAAGACACACGTCGACATACTGATAAATAAAACAACAAGAAACACTAAATCTGTGACCAATCGTTCAGAAAGGTCCTGCTGCAGGCGCCCCTCCGTCAGGATCAGATTCAGAGGGTTGAAGTAACGCGCCTCACGGCTCTGAGCAGCCGTGTATATTCAGCCAACATGTAAACATTAGATCAACGTGATGGACAGCCGAGGCACATCCACTTCCTGAGGGGGCGTGGTCAGAGGGAAAACAGAGTGTTCTGATGAGGAATGAAGAAGAGGACTTTTCAGTCATGCCAAAATCTGATTTCAAAGAGTTTTTTTGAGCATAAACTTTAAAGACATGTTTTGGGGACCTCTTAGACCAATATATGTTGATGAAAAAAGCGTGATATGTCCCCTTTAAAAAGATACAAAATCTGGAAGACAAGTCACGACTGCCCATTGGTGTCCCGCCGACACTCTGGGAACCCCTGCTCTATACTCCTAGTTTGCTTTTTAATTTGTGATCGTCTTATCACAGTGAATCTGCTTTTCAGCCAGCAGCCGTTAAACTACACAGCCTCAATAATCAGAGTCGAAAAGACTCCAAGACCGGACTTCAGCTCTTCTGTTCCTCTGTTTGGAGGCGGTGCCGTGTGTTAATGTGGACATGTTCTGTGAGTGACAGGGAGTTTCAACCTTTTGTCTTTCCACTTGTAAACCATTTGAGACAAATGCCTCACACAGGGCACCGAAAATGTGATCATAATGTCTTTAACTATTTTACTAAAGGACACTCATCCTGAGAGAAAACTGCTTCCTGAAGGTCCTGCTGTCATTAAACTCCTTTCCTTTCCACCTCTAACTCTCTCTTGTTGTTCTGAATCAGACCTTCATATTTCTTTCTTGATGTTTTAAGATTGAACACTGCTGCAGATGTTGCATGGGCATCCTTTAGCTGTGCAGCTGGTAACATATGGAGTTGCAGGCGGCTGGACATTAGGTGAGAGGCAGGTTGCCAGTCCATCACAGGGCTGACAGATAAACAAAAGGAGGAGGACACTAACGTCCGTGTCAAGGTTTTGCTTCAACCGATGGCGTGCGCCCTGCTACACTGGAAGTATGTTGGGAGTGCAGCAGCCTGGAGCGCTGACAGAAAGTGATGGCTTGTAAAAAAAAAAAGGTTCATCAAGAGAAGCAGAATAACTTCTCATTCAGGCTCTAAGGGTACGAACGAAGCCTTCTGCCGGTACCCTGTATTCATTCAGCTCGAGTATTGACTAGAACTAGGAAGAGAGAGCAAATCTCTCCAGTGTTAGCTTCCAATAAAATGTAGAATAGAATTTAAAATCCTTCTTTTAACCTACAAAGCCCTTAAAAATCAGACACCCTCGTATCTTAAAGAGCTCATAGTGCCCTATTACCCCTCTAGAACTCTACGCTCCCAACATGCAGGCTTGCTCATCGTACCTTAAGTCTCTAAAAGTAGTATGGGAGGTAGAACCTTCAGTTATCAGGCTCCCTCTCCTTTGGAATCATCTACCAGTCAGGGTCCGGGAGGCAGACACCCTCTCTACTTTTAAGAGTAGGCTTCAAACTTTTCTTTTTGATAAAGCTTATAGTTAGAGCTGGATCAGGCTTGGACCAGGTTTTGTTATGCTGCTATAGGCCTAGACTGCCGGGGGAATTGGCGCACTGACACACTGGGATCCTAGCTCACCCCCTTCCCCCCAACCCCTTCATCACTTACTTTAAATCTTCCTGTACCATCAAAGTTACTAACCATAGACCTTTCTGGAGTCCCTGAGCTCCCTTGTCTCGTAGGTTCCTCTGAGCTGCGTCCTCCTGCTGCGGACGTTCTGGACTCCAGCGGCAACAGCTTCTACTATTCGTCTCATCACTATCACCTCTCTCTCTTACTCCCTTCTATCCGTCTTTCCAGACCCAACACTGTCTCAACAGATGTGTGTCTAACATGAGTCTGGTCCTGCTGGAGGTTTCTGCCTGTTAAAGGAAGTTTGTCCTTGCCACTGTAACTAGCTAAATACTGCGATGTGCAATGCTCATGATGGATTAAGGTGGGGTCAGACTGAGTCTTACCCTGTCTTGAAGTTGGGTCTCTGTTCATAATTTGACATAGAGTGGTCTAGACCTCCTATGTTTGTAAAAGCGTCTTGAGATAGCGTTTGTTGTGATTTGGCGCTATACAAATAAAGGTTGATTGATTGATTGATTGATTGATTGATTGATTGATTGATTGATTGATTGATTGATTGATTGATTTTGAACCAAATGTTGCAGTACCACTGGGAACCATGGGGGCACAGCTGTATAGCCAGCAGTCCAAGTCACACGAAGGAGACTGCGGTGGAGAATGTTGGAACTTTTTGAGGTGAGATTTTGGACCTGAAAACCTTCCTGAGATCTAACAGGACCTGAATGTGAGTCAGACGGCAGTGAAGGAGAGAAGAAGATCTGTGCAAGACCAGTTAGTTTGGGCGCCCTCTAGTGGATGCATTGTTTAGTGTCCATCCCAATATCAAGAATGCAAGGAAGTAGTTGTGTAGTGTATTGTTCTAAGATGAATTAGCTTTGTTTGAGTGTTTCAGTGCGTGTGAACCGATTAAACCTGCTTCCACTTAGGCTGCTCTGCTGATCGCGATCAGATCTATAGGAATGCTGCTGACCAACACTTTCACATGATAGATCTGCAAACAAACACACTGCCATCTTTGCATTTCAGCGCTTTGAAAGTGCTGATCATGACAAGCTTTAATATAAAGTAGTGTCCTTTGACCTCAGTGACAAATACATCAGAGGCGGTTTAAAGACGCTGTATTGATCAGTGGAAACTAATCGTCACAGGGTGCCAGATCTTCACTTGTGGAACGCAGCAGATCAATGTTTGTCGGAGATGTAGTTGCTGCAACACATTTAGTTTCCCCACATGAGGAAAGCCTGTTAGTGCAGCGAGCCGCTAATGGGGTTGAGGAGGGTTGAGCACATTGCATCATGTCTCTTTGCAGCACCGGAGTGTCTCTGATGTCATATCTCCTGAAATGTCCATACGCGCCCGACATATTTATTGAATTTCTTGTATAACAAGTATCACAGCTTGTCAGGGGAAATAAGAGGAACAGCTTTCAGTCAAATCTCCAAAGTGCCTTTCGCTGTCAGGAGGACAAGCAGCACACGGAGGGGACATCTGATCGGGATCCTCTTGGGTGCGTCCCTTTAGAGGGTTTCTGGGAACATCAGGTGCATTTCAACCAAGTAGTTCCGGGGTCTTTTAGCCCCCAGAACTACTTTACCATGAACTAATTATTAATTAAGCAAATCAGGCCAGTGACATATGGAGGAAATAAAAGTAAAGGCACTACACCACCAGACCAGTAGAGGGCAGTAAAACAAAGACGAATGCCATTCATCACAGATGACACCATAGAAGAAGACGGACAGGCAGGTATCATTATGAGCAACACAGCAGTTAGCTTGTTAGCATGAAGAGACTCAGCTGGTCTGTTTTAGATGGTGCTATATTTCATCACAGATGGATTCAATGAATCAACACGTGAGAGGAGATAAGCGCGAGTAGCAAAGACGTTTCAACACGGCTTTAAAATCCTTTGACACTACACCACCAGACCGGTAGAGGGCAGTAAAACAAAGACAAATGCCATTCATCACAGATGGAAGAAAACAAAAAAAAAATTTGACAAAAAAAAAATTTGACAAAATTTTTTTTTGCCAAAAGAAACATTTAAAAAAAAAAATTGAAAAAAAAAATGTGAAAAAAAAAAATTTGACAAAAGAAACATTTAAAAAAAAGAAATTTGAAAAAAAATTGAAAAAAAAAAAACAAATTGGAAAAAAAAGAAAATTTACAAAAAAATGTACAAAAACCTTGACCCGGAGCCTGTCGGAATAATACATTTTCCTCATATTTGAAATTGTGCTCCAAAAGCAGAAAAACATGGAAAAAATTAAATATTTTTCTCCTGCGGTTAAAAACATGGAAAAAGCGATGAATGAATCAACACGTGAGAGGAGATAAGAGCGAGTAGCAAAGACGTTTCAACGCGGCTTTAAAATCCTTTTGAACTCAAAAAGCCGTGGCAGAGATCGGCCGGTGTTTTAGTTTAAACCGCGACCCTGTTAACTGGAGACTCTCAGCCGGATGCATCCCTCATAAACGTCTTTAGACCATCATTAAATATCTGATGAGGATATTTTGAAATGTGTGGCATCACAAGGGGACAGGTTGTGGATGGGTGCTACATAATCCATGGCTATCAGCAACCAGACAAAATGGCCACCAGTAAGCACACTACAACTCCCAGCAGCCACCACTACCTGGACAGCTGCAGGTGCTTAAGAGCCTTGATTGAGGCAGGACAAAAGAGCTGGAAATCAGACTGGGAGACTGGGAGAGGGGAGCACACGGCTGGAAGAGGAGAAGGAACACTGAGAACGAACTGAGCACAGGAAAGCGACTAAAAGGAACCTTGTTTTTTCATAACAGAGAATTTAAGTTGAATGGACTAATTTTTTGATTACTTTTAAAAGGAACTATTTTCTCCTAGGGGATGCTTTAAGTTATCATTGAGAACTTGTTTGAAGAATTACCTGAGTTACCTTTTTGTTTTGTGTGATAATACCTGTGGTTGAATAAACCCCTCCTTTGTTGAACCTGAACTGAGACTGTTTCGGATTGATTTTACACTTTCCCACCTCGTACCGCCCTAGAAACCTCTCATGATGTCACAAATCTTAATAAAAACTAAACTAGTCTACATTCCCAGGAACTCCCTCTGTGTTTCAACAGCTGTGTAAACTCCACAAACACTGACACGTTCAGCTGAAGGTCTTCAGTTTACAGGGTCACTTTTAAAACCAGAACACCGGGAGGAGAGACGCATTCACGGTGGGCTGAGAGAAGACTACTGTTACAAGCTGCTAAATCAAGAGAATCACAGCTTCTTCTTTTGAAAAGTACACACACATACAAAAAAGATAGAACAAATAAAAACTAATGAAAGAAAGAGAAATCAAGAGAATCACAGATGGAAAAAACAATGACTGTGAATGGTTTTTGGAAAAAAAAATGAAAAAAACAACTGAAAAAAAATATTGAACAAAAAAAAAGTGAAAAAAACAACTGAAAAAAATATTGAACAAAAAAAAAGTGAAAAAAAATTTGATCAAAAAATTTTGAGAAACCATTTTGAAAACAAAATTGAGAACAAAAATTGAGAAAAAAAAAATTTTGACAAATTTTTTTTTGACAAAATTTTTTTTTTTGGGACAAAGTTTTTTTTGGGACAAAATTCTTTTTGGGACAAATTTTTTTTGGGACAAAATTTTTTTTGGGACAAAATTTTTTTTGGGACAATTTTTTTGGGAAAAAAAAATTGACAAAAAAAAATTGACAAAAAAAGTTGACCCTGTCGAAAAAATAAATTTTCCTCAAACTTGAAATTGTGCTCCAAAAGCAGAAAAACATGAAAAAAAGTGAAAATGTTGTGCCTGCGGTTAAAAACATGGAAAAAGCAATGAATGAATCAACACAAACACTGACACTTTCAGCTGAAGGTCTCCAGTTTACAGGGTCACTTTTAAAACCGGAACACCGGGAGGAGGGACGTATCACGGTGGGCTGAGAGAAGACTACTGTTACAAGCTGCTAAATCAAGAGAATCACAGCTTCTTCTTTTGAAAAGTACACACACATACAAAAAAGATAGAACAAATAAAAACTAATGAAAGAAAGAGAAATCAAGTGAATCACAGATGTGTGTGATGTTATTGTGGACGGAGGGCGGAATAAAAACACTGAGGTTAATCTACCAATCAGACACTTTCAGCACTGCAGGCCCAGCCCCCGAAAGTCCTTGGACCTTTGAAAAGTACTACCCCCCTAGCAGGGGCTTTTTAGGGGGGAGATTATGTACCCCAGAACTAAACTTAGACCCTGGGTCCACCGGTCGAAACGCTGTAGTTCAGGGGTAAAGTTCCTCTGGTTGAAAAATGCCTCAGCAGACCTTGAGGAGGGTTGAGTATCTCATCTGACCTTGGAAAGTCTAGGGATTCTCACAGTTTACCCTCTCTCTCTCCCTGTCTCTCCCTCCCTTCCTCCTCCTGCTGCACACCTGAGTGCCGTTAGAGCTCAGGGACGAGGAGGAGGAGGTGATCTCAACCCCACAGCATGTTTATGGAGAGGAAGCCGGAGTCTCCAGGCCCTTCTGTTCCCTGGATTTTGAACATTTTGGACTTTCATTTGTCGATAAAGCTTGTGGGTTTAATCCTTGCGTGTTATGTGGAGTCCCTTGTTTACGTTTCAATCCCCACTCCTGAGCCTGTAGAGTTTGTTTTGTCCGGGAGGCTGTAACAGGATGCTCCAGGAGGAGCGGTGATATTACTGAGGAGAGGGACGTTTGGGGTGGATTACTAAGCCTGCTGCTGAGGGATTAATAATCAGATGAAAAGGGATAAAGGATGGAATGGATGTCTGATCCGTCATTTGATCCATGATTTGAGTTCCTGACTCATCCTTTTAAAGAGGTTTACCTGACTGTAAGCACTTTTTATACATCTGTGCTGCCTCACACATGCTTCAGGCAGTGCTAACCTCTGGTGTTGAAATATGGAGCCTTTGCAGGAGTGCTAAAAACTGCAGTTCCTTGAGTGTCCACTTGGGGCTGGCTGCAGAGGCACAGGAAACCACATACACACCAATTCTAAAAAGCAGATCTCATTTCTCTCTCTGAAGGTGTTAAAGTTACACATTTGCATAATTAGAGGCGTGGTTGACTTGACTGACAGGAAGGGACACTGTAGCTGTTAGCGACGAGGCTAAAGGCCGATTGAAAGGTAGGTTGAGTCAGCATTTCCAATATGGTGACCCCCATCTTCAGGCATGAAAACTCTGCTCTAGAAAGCATTAAGGTTACAATGAGCTCAAGCCAGAGGGTTCTTTGTTCTGCTGTTTTCTACATTTCAAACATTAAGTAGTGATGATATCAAAACTTCAGGAGCAGGGCAACACCTCAACTGCACCTCTTCTGTTTTCCCATAAATTCAAACCTGACCATTTCCTCCTTTCTTGCTCTCGTTTCCACATCCCTCCCTCCCTCCCTTCCCTTTCTCCTTCTGCTCCTCTCCTCCTTATCCATAGGCGGATCCCCTACGAAGCTTCCCCAAAGCGACTACAAGTTCAATATCGATCAATACAATAATCTGTAATCAAGAAACTATCTTTCAAATCTCATTCTGTTGTTGGTGTGGTCCTTGCCAGTGAACCTTGCTGCATCCATCAGTACGGTGGCCATGAGGTGTCGGACGATATGCATATTCAAAATGCTTTGCAAAAGGGAAAACAGAACTACATTCACTAGCAAGGACCATGCCACACAAGGATATAAGTTTGAACATTCAATGAATTATTTGTGTGTTGTGTGGCCCAGCAGAAGGAGACTCAGGTACCCATTGTACCTGGAAGTAGACAAGGGCATAGAAGAAGCCAGTACAAGTTGGAGAGTAGAAGGGGATAAGGAAAAAGACTAAGTGGAGTAGAGAAAGGTGAGGGAGGGTGGGTTGAAGACTCACAGACAAACGGTTGTTGTAGGCGTGGTCCTGCTTCCGAATTTAGGTTCACACCTTAACTTCATTGAATAAAAAACGCAAATGGAAAAAGCTTCAACATATATACAAAGAGTTACAGGACCACAACGGAAGTGCAGCGATAACAGAAGTTGGACCATAGACTGTATAAATAATAGACGTAGTATCTGTGATGTCAACCAAGATTACTTTTTTGAAGCCAATCGTTGGCGGCGGCCATATTGCTTCTGTCGAGCAATTGTGATGTAAAGAGGCGGGCTTTGAGCCTCCTAGCCAACAGCTACAGTGTTCCTGCCTGTCAATCAAGTCAGCTGTGCCTGAAGACTTGTAATCTCAATATCTTTGAAATTGCTGCGTTAAGAAAAAAATCACACCCGTACAGTGTGTGCCGATCGAGAAATGAGCTATCCAGACTATACTTGTCTTCTGAACCAGGCTGTAAACATGTTTATTTCTGCTGTAAAGATCGGCTTTTTTGAATTGGTGTGTATGTGGTTTCCAGTACTTCTGGAGCCAGCCTCAAGTGATTCATTTTTAGACCGGAGGTTGCCGCTTGGTCAAAATTCTGCTCCAGAAAGCATCAGGTGACATCACAGAGACTCAGCCATTTTTAATATGGTCAATGAACTCAAACCAGAGGGTTCTTTGATCGGCTGTTTTCAACATTTCAAACATGAACCTTGCTACACTCATCAGTAAGGTGGTCAGGAGGTGTCGGACGATATGCATATTCAAAATGCTTTGCAAAAGGGAAAATACTACTACAGTAATGAAAATGACAAATGCAAAAGCTACAACAAGTATGCAAAGAGTTACAGAACGATAACAGAAGTTGGAGCATAGACTGTATAATAAATGGACGTACTGTAATATCCGTGATGTCACCCATATGTTTCTGAAGAGCTGTTTTGAAGCCGATCGTCGGCGGGTGCCATGTTGGAAATGCTGAACTCAACCTAACTTCGTCTGAGCTAGTGTGAGGTAAAGAGGCGGGCCTTTAGCCTTTACGCTAACAGCTACAAGGTGCCTCCCTGTCAATCAAGTTAGCCATGCCCTTATTTGGGCAAAACTCGTAAGTGTTATATCTTCAAAAATTAGAGTTGTAAATAAATTCACCCCGTACAGTGTGTGCTGATAGAGACATGAGCTACTCAGACCTTAACTGTCTTTTGAACCAGGCTGTAAACATGTTTATTTCTGCTGTAAAGATCAGCTTCTTTGAATTGGTGTGTATGTGGTTTCCGGTACTTCTGGAGCCATCCTCAAGTGATTCCTCCATGAGCTGTAGTTTTTAACACTTCCACATTGGACTCATATTTTTAGACCGGAGGTTGCCGCTTGGTCAAAACTCTGCTCCAGAAAGCATCAGGTGACATCAAAGAGACTCAGCCATGTTTAATACGGTCAATGAACTCAAACCAGAGGGTTGTTTGTTCGGCTGTTTTCTACATTTCAAACATGAACCTTGTTACATTCATCAGTAAGGTGGTCAGGAGGTGTCGGACGATATGCATATTCAAAATGCTGTGCAAAAGGGAAAAAACTACTACAGTAATGAAAATGACAAATGCAAAAGACACAACACGTATGTAAAGAGTTACAGAACGACAACAGAAGTTGGACCATAGACAATAATAAATGGACGTACTGTAGTATCCGTGATGTCACCCATCTGTTTCTGAAGCGTTGTTTTGAAGCCGATCGTCGGCAGGTGCCATATTGGAAATCCTGAACTCAACCTAACTTCGTCCGAGCTAGTGTGAGGAAAAGAGGCGGGCCTTTAGCCTTTTCAGTAACAGCTACAAGGTGCCTCCCTGTCAATCAAGTTAGCCATGCCCTTATTTGGGCAAAACTCGTAAGTGTTATATCTTCAAAAATTAGAGTTGTAAATAAATTCACCCCGTACAGTTTGTGCCGATAGAGAAATGAGCTACTCAGACCTTAACTGTTTTTTGAACCAGGCTGTAAACATGTTTATTTCTGCTGTAAAGATCAGCTTCTTTGAATTGGTGTGTATGTGGTTTCTGGTGTTTCTGGAGCCAGCCTCTAGTAGATCCTCCATGAACTGTAGTTTTTAGCACTTCCACATTGGACTCATATTTTTAGACTGGAGGTTGCCGCTTGGTCAAAACTCTGCTCCAGAAAGCATCAGGTGATATCACAGAGACTCAGCCATGTTTAATAGGGTCAATGAGCTCAAGCCAGAGGGTTCTTTGATCGTCTGTTTTCTACATTTCAAACATGAACCTTGTTACATTCATCAGTAAGGTGGTCAGGAGGTGTCGGACGATATGCATATTCAAAATGCTTTGCAAAAGGGAAAATACTACTACATTAATGAAAATGACAAATGCAAAAGCTACAACAAGTATGCAAAGAGTTACAGAACAATAACAGAAGTTGGACCATAGACAATAATAAATGGACGTACTGTAGTATCCGTGATGTCACCCATATGTTTCTGAAGAGCTGTTTTGAAGCCGATCGTCGGCGGACGCCATATTGGAAATCCTGAACTCAACCTTACTTCGTCCAAGCTAGTGTGAGGTAAAGAGGCGGGCCTTTAGCCTTTTTGATAACAGCTACAAGGTGCCTCCCTGTCAATCAAGTTAGCCATGCCCTTATTTGGGCAAAACTCGTAAGTGTTATATCTTCAAAAATTAGAGTTGTAAATAAATTCACTCCGTACAGTGTGTGCCGATAGAGAAATGAGCTACTCAGACCTTAACTGTTTTTTGAACCAGGCTGTAAACATGTTTATTTCTGCTGTAAAGATCGGCTTCTTTGAATTGGTGTGTATGTGGTTTCTGGTGTTTCTGCAGCCAGCCTCTAGTGGATCCTCCATGAACTGCAGTTTTTAGCACTTCCACATTGGACTCATATTTTTAGACCGGAGGTGGCCGCTTGGTCAAAACTCTGCTCCAGAAAGCATCAGGTGACATCAAAGAGACTCAGCCATGTTTAATATGGACAATGAACTCAAACCAGAGGGTTGTTTGTTCGGCTGTTTTCAACATTTCAAACATGAACCGCACTACATCTTTCAGTTAGGTGGCCAGGAGGTGTCGGATGATATGCATATTCAAAATGCTTTGCAAAAGGGAAAACACTACTACATTAATGAAAATGACAAATGCAAAAGATACAACACGTATGCAAAGAGTTACAGAACGACAACTCAAGTGCAGCAAGAACAGAAGTTGGACCATAGACTGTATAAATAATGGACGTAGTATCCGTGATGTCACCCATCTGTTTCTGAAGCGTTGTTTTGAGGCTGATGGTCAACCTAACTTCACCCAAGCTAGTGTGAGGTAAAGAGGCGGGCCTTTAGCCTTTACGCTAACAGCGGCATTGTTCCCGCCTGTCAATCAAGTTAGCCATGCCCTTATTTGGGCAAAACTCCTGTCTTCAAAAATTAGAGTTGTAAATAAATTCACCCCGTACAGTGTGTGCTGATAGAGAAATGAGCTATTCAGACCTTAACTGTTTTTTGAACCAGGCTGTAAACATGTTTATTTCTGCTGTAAAGATCGTCTTCTTTGAATGGGTGTGTATGTGGTTTCTGGAGTTTCTGCAGCCAGCCTCTAGTGGACGCTCGAGGAACTGCAGTTGTTTTGAGTCGGACAGGTTTACTCTGGCTTGTTGTGGTTCTGTTTTCCATTTTGCAAAGCAACTTGAATAAATCATCCAACACCTCCCGGCCTCAAACATCATCATCTGTTGTCTTTCAAACATTAAATTACATGTGCACGCCTCTCTCTCTCTCTCTCTCTCTCTCTCTCTCTCTCTCTCTCTCCCTCTCTCCCTCTCTCTCTCTCTCTCTCTCTCTCTCTCTCTGCACACACCGCCTGAAGTGATTACATTCTCCTTTCCTCTCCTGACACATCCTCGTCTCTCCGCTCACTCCTGGACTTTTATATTTGCGGCTCTGCTCGTTGTCGCTTTTATCCTAATGTGGATGAGAAGATTGTGTCTCAGAGTAACTGATGTCATTTAATGCACCTCAGCGCAGCGATCGATGCTGACAGATTACGTATTGATTTTTAAACTGATGTTATTCATTGTTGGTGTGACAGCTGTTTGCCTTCAGGGCATCTCAAAGTGATGCTGTTGATTCAGTGTTTTTGATACATCTGATACTCTGCTGTTTTATCTGACGCTTCATATCTGTTGATTTTCTGTGGACGGGGGAGAAGAGCATTTTATCTTTCTGTGCTGATACATGAGGACAAAAATCAACCCTGATATCCAAACAGCTCCACCCCTGTTTTCTTTTACACAAGGACCAAGCTTTAAAATGGAGAGTCATTTACTTTCTATCATCTGACGTGTTCTGATATAAGGCACGTGTTTTTTATCCCCCAGAACTACTTTCCCCTGAACTAAAAGGTTCCTGTGCCCCCATTGTTTTCTGTGTTTCGACCGTGGGCTGAAGTCCCGGGTAGATTGTGTAAATCAGGCCAGTGACGTATGGAGAAAAAAAAAGTAAATGCACTACACCACCAGACCAGTAGAGGGCAGTAACACAAAGCCAAATGCCATTCATCACAGATGGCACCATAGAAGCAGACGGACAGGCTGGTATCATTATGAGCAACACAACAGTTAGCCTGTTAGCATGAAGAGACTCAGCTGGCGCTGTTTTAGATGGTGCTATATTTCATCACAGATGGATTCACTGAATCAACACGTGAGAGGAGATAAGCGCGAGTAGCAAAGATGTTTCAACACGGCTTTAAAATCCTTTTGAACTCAAAAAGCCGTGGCAGAGATCGGCCGGTGTTTTGGTTTAAACAGCGACCCTGTTAACTGGAGACTCTCAGTCGGATGCATCCCTCATAAACGTCTTTAGACCATCATTAAATATCTGATGAGGATATTGAATCTTAAAACTCCCTCTGTGTTTCAACAGCTGTGTAAACTCCACAAACACTGACACGTTCAGCTGAAGGTCTCCAGTTTACAGGGTCACTTTTAAAACCGGAACACCGGGAGGAGAGACGCATTCACGGTGGGCTGAGAGAAGACTACTGTTACAAGCTGCTAAATCAAGAGAATCACAGCTTCTTCTTTTGAAAAGTACACACACATACAAACAAGATAGAACAAATAAAAACTAATGAAAGAAAGAGAAATCAAGTGAATCACAGATGGAAAAAACAATGACTGTGATTTTTTTTTGGAAAAATTGAAAAAAAAAATTGAAACAAAAAAATTTGAATTTTTTGTTTTGAAAAAATGAATTTGAAAAAAACTGAAAAAAAAAAATTTGAAAAAAAAATTTGAAAAAAAAAAAAATATGAAAAAAATAATTTGACAAAGAAAGTTTGAAAAAACAATTTGAAAGAAAAAAAAATTTGAAAGAAAAAAATTGGACAAAAAAATTTTGAAAAAAAAAATTGAAAAAAAAAAATTTGGAAGAAAAAAAAATTGGACAACAATTTTTTACAAAAAAGTTGACCTGGAGCCTGTCGGAATAATACGTTTTTCTCATATTTGAAATTGTGCTCCAAAAGCAGAAAAACATGGAAAAAAATTAAAATTTTGCTCCTGTGGTTAAAAACATGGAAAAAGCAGTGAATGAATCAACACGTGAGAGGAGATAAGCGTGAGTAGCAAAGACGTTTCAACACGGCTTTAAAATCCTTTTGAACTTAAAAAGCCGTGGCAGAGATCGCCCGGTGTTTAGGTTTAAACAGCGACCCTGTTAATTGGAGACTCTCAGCCGGATTCAGCGTTGCAGGCCCTGCCCCCGAAAGTCCCGGGACCTTTGATAAGTACTACCCCCATAGCAGGGGCTTTTTAGGGGGGAGATTATCTACCCCTGAACTAAATTTAAACCCTGGGTCCACCAGTCGAAAAACACCTATAGATTTAAATTCACAGCATTTGAAAGTTTTCATTTTATATGTATTTGTAAGTTTTATCAGCTTTGTTTCCCCTGAGGATCCCCCTTTCAGCTCAGTTTGACTCCAGTTTTTGACTTTGTTCCCTCCTCTCCTGAACCGTCGTAGATAAACTCAAACATCCACACGGGGTCAGCTCTCAGCTCTGTTCAAGCAAAACCTCCGATCTTTTAATCCCTGCTAATTAAAGCCGTCAATGTTTAAACGGCACGTTGCTCTCCTCGGTCCTGACCCCGAGCCGTGTGTTGGTCCTCCTCTGCACTGAAAGTTTACCTCCACGCTCACCTCCCCCCGTCCCTGTGATTACGTGGGTAGTTAGGTCTAATCTTATTTGTTCAGGGAACAATGGCTCCTGTCTCATAAACGAGGAGCTCTTTGTGGAGGTGGACCGCTCCGTCTCTCTGAGGTGTGACGAGTCTAATAAAGCGATTAGTGATCAGACCATTAAAAACACAAATTACATAACTCACACTGATTCAGCCCCTGTCATTAAAAAGACACTGCTGTGGAGAGAAATGACAATTATGTAAGATGAAATTATGTTTGTATAATCAACATGATGCTTGTTTTTTTAGATTCAGTGTTATTAGGCCTGCAAAACATTAACTGAGGCATGATTACCCGGCTCTCTTACTCATCTTCCAGCAGTGTAAGATGCTTCATTGAGTGCCCTATTACCCCTCTAGAACTCTACGCTCCCAACATGCACGCTTGCTAGTTGTACCTAAAATCTCTAAAAGTAGTATGGGAGGTAGAACCTTCAGTTATCAGGCCCCTCTCCTTTGGAATCATCTACCAGTCAGGGTCCGGGAGGCAGAAACCCTCTCTACTTTTAAGAGTAGGCTTCAAACTTTCCTTTTTGATAAAGCTTATAGTTAGAGCTGGATCAGGCTTGGACCAGGTCTTAGTTATGCTGCTATAGGCTTAGACTGACACACTGGGATCTTTTCTTTCACTCCCTCAACTTGCTCGATTTCACCATCAGTGGAAGTAGTATGGGAGGTAGAGCCTTCAGTTATCAGGCCCCTCTCCTTTGGAATCATCTACCAGTCAGAGTCCGGGAGGCAGACACCCTCTCCACTTTTAAGAGTAGGCTTCAAACTTTCCTTTTTGACAAAGCTTATAGTTAGAGCTGGATCAGGCTTGGACCAGGTCTTTGTTATGCTGCTATAGGCCTAGACTGCCGGGGGAACTGGCACACTGACACACTGGGATCCTAGCTCACCCCCTTCCCCCCAACCCCCTCATCACTTACTTTAACTCTGCCTGTCCCATTAAAGTTACTAACCATAGACCTTTCTGGAGTCCCTGAGCTCCCTTGTCTCGTGGATTCCTCTGAGCTGCCGTAGACGTCCTCCTGCTGCGGACGATCTGGACTCCAGCTGATACGGACGTGCTGGACTCCAGCGGCAACAGCTTCTACGACTCGTCTCATCACTATCACCTCTCTCTCTTACTCCCCTCTATCTGTCTTTCCAGACCCAACTCGGTCAAGGCATGAAGGCTGTCTAACATGAGTCTGGTTCTGCCTGAGGTTTCTGCCTGTTAAAGGAAGTTTGTCCTCTCCACTGTAACTAGCTAAGTACTGCGATGTGCAATGCTCATGATGGATTAAGGTGGGGTCAGACTGAGTCTTACCCTGTCTTGAAGTTGGGTCTCTGTTCATAATTTGACATAGAGTGGTCTAGACCTCCTATGTTTGTAAAAGCGTCTTGAGATAACGTTTGTTGTGATTTGGCGCTATACAAATAAAGATTGATTGATTGATTGATTGATTGATTGATTGATTGATTCTGATTGGTCTAAACCCCCTGACAACGGTTATTAACTTTCACTAACAAGAGCAACACCAGAGTCAAACTGATCACACGTCATATCATATCAATCCACAGAAAACAGTTCCAGATATGGTTGTTTTTTGTACTTTGCCCTTTTGAAAGTAGTGTTTGAAGCATGTCAAAACTGCAGTCAAACTTTAAAAAATAAATACACGTCGTACGAATGTTTCTCACATCCGTATGCTGTGGTGATATGTAGTTAGTATTTGAGTGTTTTGTGTTCAAGGCCTCTTTTCTCTGAAAAGTTTCTTCTTCGTTAGTTATTCGAGTTTAAAAAACGGGGTTTTACTTCCTGGTTTCCTTTGATTCACAGCCGCCGTAGAACGAAACTCCAAAGGGCACACAGCTGTAGGGCGGAGCTTATTACAAAGGCTTCACAGGCTCTGGCTGCACAATGGCTGCGCCCAGGAGAGGGATTTTTTGGCTTCAGAACCGTACAACGGGAAGAGGCGGAGCAACGCTGTCCATTTTTATTTACAGTCAATGGTTAGAACCAATCGTCCAATATTCGACTATTTGGGATCACCCCTAATAAAATCATTTGTTTTCTTCGCCTTTCCCGATCAATTCTTCTCTTTAGTTTCTGATTTCGCCTTTTCTTCTTCATCCCCTGCACAGTCAGCCTCTTTTCTCAATCTTTTCTTACTCAACAGCTCCTCTGTCTCTATCTCTGTCACTAATAAAGTGTTCTAATGCGGGGAGCCGTTCCTGCTGGAGAGGTACAGATTTTCAACCGCTGTGTTTGGACGGAGCAATTCGGGTCAGCGCTGCCGAGGACACAAAGAACAGAACAGTTTGCATCTTTCCCCGGCTATCTTACACCTGATGTTTTGCAAACAGATACTGCATGAATTAAAGGACTATCAGCAAACTGGGGAGTAAAATAATAGAGCACAGTGGCTAGATGTGTCCCTGTGTGTTGTGGAGCTCTATTGTAGCCCCAAACTGTGCAAATAACTGCCTATAATCATGATATTGAAAGAATATGTCACCAGTGCTGCAGTGTGGTAACCATTGTGGATTAAATAAAACACAGCTTCCAGTAGATTTATTGCAGACTGGATCACAGAGTCATGCATACTCAAAGGATATTAAAGAGGTTTCCAGATTGTTCCATTTGATGCACAGGCAACCGACCAAGAAGCCATATTTGATGAGTTGGATGAGAGGGCGGTTCGGCAGAGAGGTAGAGCAGATAAAGTCCTAACCCTGTGATCAAATGTGCAGCTAAAACTGAACATCACTTTTAAAAGTGAGGACTGAATGTAGGGAAGCTAAGTGAGGAGCTGAGGGGAGTCTTTACAGAAGCCTTCAACATTGGGGCAGCAGTAGTCAGTAGTCCCTCGGCTTGGGACTGACGGGGTTGCCAGTTCAAGTCCCAGTGCAGACAGAAGTATGAAACTAAACCTCCATCTGAGACTGAGGACAAGGACATCTCTCCATAAGCGTCCGTGTATAGGACCCTGTTTGTGCACGTGGGTGGAGCATGTTCACTAACAGGGACTAATTGAATCCTTGCAAATTGAAGGTCACATATTATGGGGACCTTTGGATGTTCACAACATCTCTTGTAAGCAAGGTTTTGGATGTCGTTGCGTGATGTCTGAGGGAGGAGGGAGCAGACTGATGAATGCAGAGGTAGAAAAACACCAAAACACATAAGACAGGTGCTGCAGAGGTGGACTGATGGTGGTAATGCACCACACTCAGGTGTAAAGTTACCCACGTTTGTTAGCCTTTTCCTGAGTCAAACACGCTCCCTCAAAGAGAAAGAGAGAATGCAGAGGTAGTTTGAAGTCAGGAACAATTTGGCACAATCTGATAAAGAGATATCAGCTGACGCACCATTCCTGTTTTCGATCATCCGGCATCTCAGATAATTCCTTGCCTTAATTTCCCCAATATGTGATGTTGAATTCACTCTGAAGGATGCATCTTCAGGAACATCTAAAAAGTAGTATGGGAGGTAGAGCCTTCAGTTATCAGGCCCCTCTCCTTTGGAATCATCTACCAGTCAGGGTCCGGGAGGCAGACACCCTCTCTACTTTTAAGAGTAGGCTTCAAACTTTCCTTTTTGATAAAGCTAATAGTTAGAGCTGGATCAGGCTTGGACCAGGTCTTAGTAATGGGGGAACTTACACACTGGGATCCCCCCTCTTACTTCAACTCTTCCTGTCCCATTAAAATTACTAACCATAG
>NW_023260035.1:52500-115860 GCF_009762535.1 Notolabrus celidotus
TCTTTCTTTCTTTCTTTATTTCTTTCTTTGTTTATTTGTTTATTTCTTTTTTTCTTTCTTTATTTCTTTGTTTTTTATCTTCTCTCTTTTCTTCTTATCTTCTATCTATCTATCTATCTATCTTTGTATCATTATTTCTTTCTTTCTTTCCTTTTTCCTTTCCTTCTTTCTTTCTTCATTTCTCTCTTTTCTTCTTTCTTTCATTCCTTCTTTCTTTCTTTCTTTCTTTCTTTCTTTCTTTCTTTCTTTCTTCTTTTCATGTTCCTTCATCCTTTGTCTCCTTTTCTTTCCCCCCACTTTCCTTCTGTCATTCTTTCACCATTTATTCTCCTCTTTTTCTTTCTCCTGGTCTCCCTCACTTCTCTCTTTTCATAGACCTTTCTGGAGTCCCTGAGCTCCCTTGTCCCGTAGGTTCCTCTGGACCTCTCTTCATCTCCCTCTATCCCTCTCTCCAACACGGTCTCAGCAGATGTGTGTCTCACATGAGTCTGGTTCACCCTTTCAGTTTGAGGCTAGCAGGACATGAGCTAATGTTAAATGAACCCTTACATCTGCACCCACAGTTTACAGAACCCGTCATCCTGTGGGTAACATGACCGTCTGCAGCAAACATAGAATGCATGCTATAGTTGTTAGCATGTTTCAGTATGTACAGTGTTAGCAGAGGGTGATAACGTGCAGGAAAGACAAGAGGGATCATGCTAGAGACTCAGAATGGAGAGAGCCAGGGAAGGAAATATATTTCAGATTTCAACACCGGCTGTGTTTTCTCATTATTTCTGTCATGCCTACAGTTCGATAGATTGCTTTGATTGGATGCATGGAAGGCAGCCATTATCGGAGAGTGAATCATCATTTTAGGCATAATAAGGACTAAGCTAATTTTATGCTTTGATGATCGTATTAAATAGTGGTTACTGCCTGTCCCATTTTAATAACAAGCATGCAATCCCCTCTCCACAGCCAAAGCATCTCACAGAGGAGGCTCGGGGCGGAGTGTGGAAGTGTTTACCAAATCCATGGTCAAGGAAGGTTGTTGCAAAACTATTTCCCTGCTCAAATACATCAGGGGCTGCACTTTTTCTGCAGTGTGCATGACTTTTAAGGTGCAGGTGTAATGAAACAGTGTCAGTAATAGAAGCCTTACCCCGTACGTTTACCAGTATCTTTAACTGTAGACCCTTTTGGTGCTTATTTTGGCGTCTAAATAGGGTGCAAAAAGTTTGGTCTTGTGTCCGGTTGATTGCTTCTGTCTGGATTTGTTAATCAGGCTTTAACAGGTGCAGTGTAGTCCATGGGCAAATGGGCCCTTATGGCAGGATGGTGTAAATTCATGCAAACAGATGGTGCTTGTGGAACACCCTAATTAAAATGTGCCTCACAGGTGAGGGGTAGCAGTCTGTTGTGGCACTGAACTAGAACAGGGAACAAATAGTTGGAGATCCGAAGTGAATTTCCCAATCCAACTTCCATCAGTCTATTTTCTCCCACTTGTCCAGGATCGGGTATGAACCAGGCTTTATCTCCCTCAGATGTCTTTGTTCTGGATCCTGTCTCTAAGGCTGAGCCCAGACACCCCTTTGAGGAAACTCATCTTGGTTGCTTGTTCTCGTGATCTCATTCTTTCAGCTACTACTCAAACTCATGACTGTCAGTGAGGGTTGGAATGTAGAACGACTGGTACATGGAGAGCTGTACCTTCAGGCTCAACTCCCTCTCTGCTGCGATGGTCCAAGTTAACACCTGCAGTCGTCCTGATGCTGCACCGACACATCTGATAGTCTCACAGACCCGAACAAGACTCTAAGATGCCTGAAAATGCACTTGTGGTAAGGTCTCCCCTACACGGAAGGCACAATCCGATCAAATTTGGCTGACCAAATTCAGAGTCAGAGTCAGAGGATTACCTGAAACCAGGTGGAAACAACAGCCTGTGTTCACAACAGCAGAAGCCCTCTCCTCTTCCTGCCTCCTTCACCTTGAGAATAGGCTGAACACTGATAACACTGTGTTGCTCCTGCTGTGTTTAAAACCAAGGTCTCAAATCTCCCGGGAGCTTCTCTGAGTGTGTGAAGCAGAGCGCTGCTAAAACCGTCCTGAGTGACCAGGAGGTCGGTCGCAGGTTAAACCATTTTAATTCTGCTCTTTTATGCTTGTCTGAATGCTTTTAATGTTTTAATGTAAAGCACATTGAATTAGCCTCTTATATGAAATGCGCTATACAAATAAAGTTGCCTTGCCTTGCCTAGCAAGCCTTAAATCTACCCCAAGCTCTCCTCCCAGTTGCTTATAAAACCTCAAAAGAGTGTCGCCCTGGAGGATCCTAATCAAATGCCTGGACCAAAAGAGTACTGTCTCTACTTTTAAGCCTGTTTTTACTTCTGCATGGAATCAAGGCCGTAGCCTACGCCGAAGGTCTGTGTGGCCCCCGTACCCACACAGAAGCCAACACGCACCTCCTCCAAAATGTAACTACGAGTCAAATCAACGCAGACCACAAGCCCGATGGTTGGTCCACTCAGCGGCCTTGTATTTCCTGCATTTACAGCACAGAATCGCTGCATATTGGCCATGCATTTAATTTAGGATATGGTCAGTATGTAGCGATATGAAAAAGTAACAGAAAACGTAGCAGGGCCGGCAACAGGCAACCCACCTATCAGAGACCACAGTGCCTTCAAGCGTGCCCACATCCGTGGGGACCACTGCTGCATCGGGTCAACGCAGAAGTATGAACCAGGCTTTATCTCCCTCAGATGTCTTTGTTCTGGATCCTGTCTCTAAGGCTGAGCCCCTACACCCCTTTGAGGAAACTCATCTTGGTTGCTTGTACTCGTGATCTCGTTCTTTCAGCTACTACTCAAACTCATGACTGTCGCTGAAGGTTTGAAGGTAGAACGACTGGTACATGGAGAGCTGTACCTTCAGGCTCAACTTCCTCTCTGCTGCGATGGTCCAAGTTAACACCTGCCGTCGTCCTGATGCTGCACCGACACATCTGATAGTCTCACAGACCTGAACAAGACTCTAAGATGCCGGAAAATGCACTTGTGGTAAGGTCTCCCCTACACAGAAGGCACAATCCGATCAAATTTGGCTGACCGAATTCAGAGTCAGAGTCAGAGGATTACCTGAAACCAGGTGGAAACAACAGCCTGTGTTCACAACAGCAGAAGCCCTCTCCTCTTCCTGCCTCCTTCACCTTGAGAATAGGCTGAACACTGATAACACTGTGTTGCTCCTGCTGTGTTTAAAACCAAGGTCTCAAATCTCCCGGGAGCTTCTCTGAGTGTGTGAAGCAGAGCGCTGCTAAAACCGTCCTGAGTGACCAGGAGGTCGGTCGCAGGTTAAACCATTTTAATTGTGCTCTTTTATGCTTGTCTGAATGCGTTTAAAATTTTAATGTAAAGCACATTGAATTAGCCTCTTATATGAAATGCGCTATACAAATAAAGTTGCCTTGCCTTGCCTAGCAAGCCTTAAATCTACCCCAAGCTCTCCTCCCAGTTGCTTATAAAACCTCAAAAGAGTGTCGCCCTGGAGGATCCCAATCAAATGCCTGGACCAAAAGAGTACTGTCTCTACTCTTAAGCCTGTTTTTTTACATCTGCATGGAATAGAGGCCGTAGCTTACTCCGAAGGTCTGCGTGGCCCCCGTACCCACACAGAAGCCAACACGCACCTCCTCCAAAATGTAACTACGAGTCAAATCAACGCAGACCACAAGCCCGATGGCTGGTCCACTCAGCTGCCTTGTATTTCCTGCATTTACAGCACAGAATCGCTACATACTGGCCATGCATTTAATTTCTGATATGGTCAGTATGTAGCGATATGAAAAAGTAACAGAAAACGTAGCAGGGCCGGCAACAGGCAACCCACCTATCAGAGACCACAGTGCCTTCAAGCGTGCTCACATCCGTGGGGACCACTGCTGCATCGGGTCAACGCAGAAGTATGAACCAGGCTTTATCTCCCTCAGATGTCTTTGTTCTGGATCCTGTCTCTAAGGATGAGGAAACTCATCTTGGTTGCTTGAACCCTTGATCTCATTCTTTCAGCTACTACTCAAACTCATGACTGTCAGTGAAGGTTTGAAGGTAGAACGACTGGTACATGGAGAGCTGTACCTTCAGGCTCAACTCCCTCTCTGCTGCGATGGTCCAAGTTAACACCTGCAGTAGTCCTGATGCTGCACCGACACATCTGATAGTCTCACAGACCTGAACAAGACTCTAAGATACCTGAAAATGCACTTGTGGTAAGGTCTCCCCTACACGGAAGGCACAATCCGATCAAATTTGGCTGACCGAATTCAGAGTCAGAGTCAGAGGATTACCTGAAACCAGGTGGAAACAACAGCCTGTGTTCACAACAGCAGAAGCCCTCTCCTCTTCCTGCCTCCTTCACCTTGAGAATAGGCTGAACACTGATAACACTGTGTTGCTCCTGCTGTGTTTAAAACCAAGGTCTCAAATCTCCCGGGAGCTTCTCTGAGTGTGTGAAGCAGAGCGCTGCTAAAACCGTCCTGAGTGACCAGGAGGTCGGTCGCAGGTTAAACCATTTTAATTGTGCTCTTTTATGCTTGTCTGAATGCTTTTAATGTTTTAATGTAAAGCACATTGAATTAGCCTCTTATATGAAATGCGCTATACAAATAAAGTTGCCTTGCCTTGCCTTGCCTAGCAAGCCTTAAATCTACCCCAAGCTCTCCTCCCAGTTGCTTATAAAACCTCAAAAGAGAGTCGCCCTGGAGGATCCCAATCAAATGCCTGGACCAAAAGAGTACTGTCTCTACTCTTAAGCCTGTTTTTTTACATCTGCATGGAATAGAGGCCGTAGCTTACTCCGAAGGTCTGTGTGGCCCCCGTACCCACACAGAAGCCAACACGCACCTCCTCCAAAATGTAACTACGAGTCAAATCAACGCAGACCACAAGCCCGATGGTTGGTCCACTCAGCTGCCTTGTATTTCCTGCATTTACAGCACAGAATCGCTACATACTGGCCATGCATTTAATTTCTGATATGGTCAGTATGTAGCGATGTGAAAAAGTAACAGAAAACGTAGCAGGGCCGGCAACAGGCAACCCAACTATCAGAGACCACAGTGCCTTCAAGCGTGCTCACATCCGTGGGGACCACTGCTGCATCGGGTCAACGCAGAAGTATGAACCAGGCTTTATCTCCCTCAGATGTCTTTGTTCTGGATCCTGTCTCTAAGGATGAGGAAACTCATCTTGGTTGCTTGAACCCTTGATCTCGTTCTTTCAGCTACTACTCAAACTCATGACTGTCAGTGAAGGTTTGAAGGTAGAACGACTGGTACATGGAGAGCTGTACCTTCAGGCTCAACTCCCTCTCTGCTGCGATGGTCCAAGTTAACACCTGCAGTAGTCCTGATGCTGCACCGACACATCTGATAGTCTCACAGACCTGAACAAGACTCTAAGATGCCTGAAAATGCACTTGTGGTAAGGTCTCCGCTACACGGAAGGCACAATCGGATCAAATTTGGCTGACCAAATTCAGAGTCAGAGTCAGAGGATTACCTGAAACCAGGTGGAAACAACAGCCTGTGTTCACAACAGCAGAAGCCCTCTCCTCTTCCTGCCTCCTTCACCTTGAGAATAGGCTGAACACTGATAACACTGTGTTGCTCCTGCTGTGTTTAAAACCAAGGTCTCAAATCTCCCGGGAGCTTCTCTGAGTGTGTGAAGCAGAGCGCTGCTAAAACCGTCCTGAGTGACCAGGAGGTCGGTCACAGGTTAAACCCCTGCTGTGAATCATGTCAAAGAGTCTGAGTGACTCACTGAACCTCTGTCTTCAGTTTAAATGAGCGCAGGGGAAGAAAAGAAGCAGACCCCCTTCCTCGTCATTCAATTCAATTTCCTCTCAGTAATGACGCGACAGCAATTTAGAGGAGCTTTCCCCCAACAGGTGCACACAGAGACTTTGACACCCACATCTCTGGAGTAATTGCAGCTCCGGTCTGATTGTGTTTGAAGAGAGCTCAGTGACAACCAGTAGTTAGGCTGCAGGAACACACGTCCAGTCCAGAACCTGTCATTTCGCTTAAAGAGAAACATTTATTTCAACTCGGTTTCAGGAAAACTGCGGCACTCTGGGACTCCATGTGTGTTTGCACGCTCATGTAGAAACATTTATTATGCACGTTTAAGATTCAAGCATCATTTCTCAACATGTACTGTGAAACATGCCCGGCACAGAAAAACACACTGAACATTTCCATGAAGAAAAAAAAAAAAAAAACATGTTATCAAAAGTTCATCACATCGTCTGCATTTGTTTAGAGAACACAGAACATCAACCTGTGCACAGTTTGACCGACCTGTTCATGCCCAGACAGCAACACAAAGCACTGACACTGATCAAATGAACTGGTCTGTTATTCTGTGCGTCCACCAGATACATCTCTGTCCAATATCAGACCCTGACGTGACCGAAGAATACTTTAAAGGTGACATATCACGCTTTTTTCATCAATATATATTGGTCTAAGAGGTCCCCAAAACATGTCTTTAAAGTTTATGCTCAAAAAAACACTTTGAAATCAGAATTTGGTCTGCCTGAAAAACCCTCTTCTTCAGTCCTCATCAGAACACTCTGTTCTCTCTCTGACCACGCCCCCTCAGGAAGTGGATGTGCCTCGGCTCTCCAGCACGTTGATCTAATGTTTACATGTTGGCTGAATATACACGGCTGCTCAGAGATCACGTTACTTCAACCCTCTGAATCTGATCCAGAATCTGATCCTGACGGAGAGGCGCCTGCAGCAGGACCTTTCTGAAGGATTGGTCACAGATTTAGTGTTTCTTGTTTTTTTTATTTGTCAGTATGTCGACGTGTGTCTTGGTACACAGCTACAGCTACGACATGTAGCTATGTAGCTATGCTAACTAGCGCTAGCACTTATCCATGGTAAATAAAAATCATCCACTAGATCTTCAAATCTGCAGACGTGGGGAGTCAAACCGACCTTTGTGTTTATTAAAGGTGACATATCACGCTTTTTTCATCAATATATATTGGTCTAAGAGGTCCCCAAAACATGTCTTTAAAGTTTATGCTCAAAAAAACACTTTGAAATCAGATTTTGGTCTGCTTGAAAAGTCCTCTTCTTCATTCCTCATCAGAACACTCTGTTTTCTCTCTGACCACGCCCCCTCAGGAAGTGGATGTGCCTCGGCTCTCCAGCGCGTTGATCTAATGTTTACATGTTGGCTGAATATACACGGCTGCTCAGAGATCACGTTACTTCAACCCTCTGAATCTGATCCTGACGGAGAGGCGCCTGTAGCAGGACCTTTCTGAACCATTGGTCACAGATTTAGTGTTTCTTGTTGTTTTATTTGTCAGTATGTCGACGTGTGTCTTGGTACACAGCTACGAACATGTAGCTATGTGGCTATGCTAACTAGCGCTAGCACTTATCCATGATACATAAAAATCATCCACTAGATCTTCAAATCTGCAGACGTGGGGAGTAAAACCGACCTCTACCAGAAAGGCAGCAGGACCTTCTGAAGGATTGGTCACAGATTTAGTGTTTCTTGTTGTTTTATTTGTCAGTATGTAGACGTGTGTCTTGGTACACAGCTACAGCTACGACATGTAGCTATGTAGCTATGCTAACTAGCGCTAGCACTTATCCATGGTAAATAAAAATCATCCTCTAGATCTTCAAATCTGCAGACGTGGGGAGTAAAACCGACCTTTGTGTTTATTAAGACAGCCTACAACTAGCATGCCTCCCTCCTAAGCTCCTTGTTAGCACACATGTGTGCAGGGAATGAAAAACGGAGGAGGGGTTGAGTTGTATTTTATACAGTCTATGGGCTGAACATGGGCGTTTTTTTGTTTGTAAGTTTTTGATAGAAACTTTTCCCCCTTTTGGGTGTTTTGTGTTTGCTCCTAGTTTGGTACTCTGTCTCAGTTGTTTTTTTCCCCCAAGGCGCCTTTTGTTGAACTTTGGTTTTTGTTTAATAAATAATTTTTCCTGCACTCTGCATTTGGGTCCTGGTCCTCATTGCTCGAGCCGTAACATCTGAAGCACTTTTAAAGAGACAGAACATATTTCACCAGTCCCCAAAAAAATGTAAAATGGCAGATTCTTCTGGTAAAGGGAATTTATCAAATACACAAAGTGGTCCAGAAGCGGTTGAGTGAGTAAGTTTGTTTTGGTGGAGAGAAACCGACCATCCTGCCAATCACAGGTCATTCTGATGTGTCCTTTCAAAATAAAAGCGATAATTCTGGATGTTTTCAATCAGAGATTCTGAACTAAATCCTAGTTTCCACTCTGTCATTTAATTCAGACTAAGGAAACTGGGATTTTGGTCACAATCTCACTTTGAATTCTGTCATGGCTGTGGCAGTGTTTTCTCTCTTGTGTCATTTCACCCCTCCTCTCTGTCTTTGCCCCCTCCTTCCTGTGTGCATGGTGTAAGTGTGGCTCGGTGCTCCTGCATGGAGACACACCTGTGGGCAATCCCAATCTGTGCACCTACATAAACCTGGTCCTCCTGCCAATTCATCGCCGGATTATTCCTTTGCAACAGGTGACTCTAACTAACGTCAAGTCATTTGCTGAAGGTTTTTTCTGTATCCTGATTTTCTTCCCTTGTGTCTGACCTGCAGTGTTTTTTCTCTGTGTGCAGCCATCTCCCAGCACACCAGGTTTTTCCCCCAGGCCAGTGTTTGGAGCCAGCATCCTGGATTTACTGTTTTCTTTTGTTTTGTATGTAATTAACTGACTGAAATCTCCATTTTGTCGCCGTCTCAGCTCTGGGTCCCCACAACTGAGAACACACCCTGACAGAATTCATCAGAAATCATTGTAATATGCTAAATTTTCCAGAGGTTTTTATTTTGAAATTCCAATTTAGATATAGCTGTGATTGTCAGGAACACATTTTGAGGTGTTCTCTTATCAAATTGAATTAAAATATGTTAGTGGAAACAGGGATGTGAGTGTCAAATATATATGAATTCCCTGGCTGTTTCACATTTTCATATTACAGACGTCTTTTATTTTGAAAATCCATGAATTACTCACTTTCCAGATCACTTACGGTATCTGGTGCATTCCTTCTCTGGTAGAATCTGCCGTTTGCAATTTTTGTTTCTGGACTTGTACAAATTGTCCACCACTTGTCAAAGTGCTTCATCCTTTGTAAATGTGCATTGTACTTCCCAGCCACCGTACCAGACTCTGCAGAGTCAGGGAAACTTCAGAGGTAAGGGCTGAAACAATCATCATCAAGTGATCTGCAGGTTCAGCTCACTAACTCATAAACCAAACCCAAGCTTCCTCACTTTAGCAAACTGTCACTCCCAACCTATAGGGGGCGATCTCTCCCTATGGCCTCAGACGAATGATGACCTTACAACAAACATATTTCAGGCGAAAGCACTTCTAAGACTGTTTTGTAATGTTGCAGTTAAATCCTGAGAGTCTTACTGGAATCAAGGAGCCGTCCCTTCACCTTCTTCCCAGTTTGTCCTGTGGACATTCAAGGTTCTTGCCCTTCCAACATCATCACATTGGTCGGGTGCTATCATGATATCTATGATGTCTGTTGGTCAAGTCAAAGCACAGATTTATGGCTCTGTAATCGCCTGATCGGACACAATGTCCTCCAGTAACAGACAACACAAGAAGCAGCAAATCAGGTTAAAGGTAAGCAAAGAGGAAACCGTGACCTAACTTCCTGCTAGCTTGGTACTGTACTGGTAACTGGTAACTGTAAAGGGGTGGAAAGAAAGGCCTCGCATGGCATCAACCTGCACTCCATCCATTCAACCTGCAGACAGACTCTACGACAAGGCACAACCCTGCAAGGGCACAACACCAACTGAGAGTATGCTTGAAAATCTGGGATTGTAGCCGTGACTCCAGCACCACAAACCGCGTTTCCAAAGCCAATCCAGCTACCTGCTTTATTTTCTCACTCACATAAGGCGTTTTTGGACCACAGGAACTTTACCCTAGAACTACGTACGTTTCGACAGGTGGACCCAGGGTCTAAATTTAGTTCAGGGGTAGATAATCTCCCCCCTAAAAAGACCCTGCTAGGGGGGTAGTACTTTTCAAAGGTCCCAGGACTTTCATGGGGCGGGGCCTGCAATGCTGAACGTGTCTGATTGGTAGATTAACCTCAGTGTTTTTATTCCGCCCTCCGTCCACAATAACATCACACACATCTGTGATTCACTTGATTTCTCTTTCTGGAAATAACCCGGTGTTCTGGTTTTAAAAGTGACCCTGTAAACTGGAGACCTTCAGCTGAACGTGTCAGTGTTTGTGGAGTTTACACAGCTGTTGAAACACAGAGGGAGTTCCTGGGAATGCAAACTAGTTTAGTTTTTATTAAGATTTCAAAATATCCTCATCAGATATTTAATGATCGTCTGAAGACGTTTATGAGGGATGCATCCGGCTGAGAGTCCACCGTGAATGAAACGTCTTTGCTACTCGCGCTTATCTCCTCTCACGTGTTGATTCATTCATTGCTTTTTCTATGTTTTTAACAGTAGGCGCAAAATTTTCACTTTTTTTCATGTTTTTCTGCTTTTGGAGCACAATTTCAAATTTGAGAAAAATGCATTATTCCGACAGGCTCCGGGTCAACTTTTTTGAAAAAAAATTTTGTCCAATTTTTTTTTTTCTAAATTCTTTTTTTTCAAAAAAAAAATTTCAAATTTTTTTTTTTCAATTTTTTTTTTTCAAATTTCTTTTTTCAAAACAAAAAATTCAAATTTTTTTCTTTCAATTTTTTTTTTCAATTTTTCCAAAAACCATTCACAGTCATTGTTTTTTCCATCTGTGATTCTCTTGATTTCTCTTTCTTTCATTAGTTTTTATTTGTTCTATCTTTTTTGTATGTGTGTGTACTTTTCAAAAGAAGAAGCTGTGATTCTCTTGATTTAGCAGCTTGTAACAGTAGTCTTCTCTCAGCCCACCGTGAACGCGTCTCTCCTCCCGGTGTTCCGGTTTTAAAAGTGACCCTGTAAACTGGAGACCTTCAGCTGAACGTGTCAGTGTTTGTGGAGTTTACACAGCTGTTGAAACACAGAGGGAGTTCCTGGGAATGCAAACTAGTTTAGTTTTTATTAAGATTTCAAAATATCCTCATCAGATATTTAATGATCGTCTGAAGACGTTTATGAGGGATGCATCCGGCTGAGAGTCTCCAGTTAACAGGGTCGCCGTTTAAACCGAAACACCGGCCGATCTCTGCCACGGCTTTTTGAGTTCAAAAGGATTTTAAAGCCGTGTTGAAACGTCTTTGCTACTCGCGCTTATCTCCTCTCACGTGTTGATTCAGTGAATCCATCTGTGATGAAATATAGCACCATCTAAAACAGACCAGCTGAGTCTCTTCATGCTAACAGGCTAACTGTTGTGTTGCTCATAATGATACCTCCCCTGTCCTCTTTGTTTTACTGCCCTCTACTGGTCTGGTGGTGTAGTGCATTTACTTTTTTTTCCTCCATACGTCACTGGCCTGATTTGCACAATCTACCCGGGACTTCAGCCCGCGGTCGAAACGCAGACAACAATGGGGGCACAGGAACCTTTTAGTTCAAGGGAAAGTAGTTCTGGGGGCTAAAAGACCTAAAATCTGTGTTGCAGGAGAGTACCGTGCATGCTTCTATTGATATCATCTATCAAACAGAGTTGTATCTGGTGGACACACATCGTAACAGGAACCAAAAATCAAACATTTACCGAGAAGATCACCGACACACAGCGTGATATTTGGTTTGCAAGGCTTCTGGTAGTTTTTCAACGGCTACGAATGCATTCCACTGATCCCAGAACTTATTGTAAAAGGAGCTCAGAGAGAGAGAGAGAGAGAGAGAGACCACCTTGTAAGTGAGGACGCATGAGTCCAATCATCATGTGGTCCCAAGCCTACTGTCCTTGTCTCTGGGGATGATGCTCCACCTGATCGTCCTTATCAAGAAGCAGCAGACGAAAAGACCCCTCCCTGTGGATCCATGCAGCCCGATAGACTGCTTTTCAATCAATGACGACACACCAGCAGCTCAGCACAGAGAAAAAGCTTCCACGGCACACATGCTAGTGTTGGACCCCATGCTGTTAGTCCATTCCCTCAGCCTTGGATTCGTTGTTGGACTGCACCTTCAGTGAGAAAACACGTTTCAAAAGACATTTCCGTGTAGCTGGAGAAGAGTTGCCTGAGAGAAAGGTGAAATTCTTTCAGCATGGGTGATCTGGGGTTCCCTCGTTGTAATTCCAAGAGGCACTTCTTGTTTTTTTTTGCCAAGTTGAGGATGAAGATGAGTCCCATGAGTCCGATTTGACAAACACAACTGGTACAATAATTCAGAGTCCTCAGAACTCACACACCCTTAATCAGAATACCTCTACCGGTCCTCTTGCGGATGCAGGAGTCCTGTGTTTGCAGGACCGCCCGCGGTGAAATGAAGCTGAAAATCAGGGACCCGCAGCGTCCCGCTTCACAGAGCAACTTCCTGTCTGCTGGAGTTGCCGTTGGCTGCTGCGGTGGTGGTGATGGCGGTGGTGGGCGTGTTCTTCTTGATGGAGGTGAGGCGGATGTGGGAGGTGCTGTGCATGTAGCTGACTTGGCGCTCGGGGCGATGACCTCGACCACATCGGAGCTGACTGAGGAGGAAGAAGAGAGGACAAAGTCAGTACACAGTGCAGCTGCAAGACTTTGAGGAAGTTACAATGTTACAACAATGTTACAATGTTACAATGTCATTTAGCAGACGCTTTTATCCAGAGCGACGTACATACGAGAACAAGAACAACACAAGCAAAGATCTAGACAAGAGGAAACAAGATCAGTAAGAGGAACAAAGTGCTTCAAGTCCATTTGGGTGCAGGTACTGCCAAGCAGTGTAAAGACAATGCACAAAGTAAATAAGGAACATCTACAATGAAGCAACCAAACCATTTAAGACCTTCCATTATCATCATCAACAATTAACATCACCACATAATGACCAAAGTACCAAGTGCTGGGTCACTCAAGACCTGAACACAGACTCCCAGAGTAGAGCAGGACAGTGTGAGTCATCTGTAGCTGGAAGACATGATCTGCCACTGGGGACAACAGTGGAGAACAGTCTAGCTAAGTGCATAGTGCTTCCTAAAGAGCTGGGTCTTTAGCTGTCTTTTGAAAGTAGAGAGGGACTCTGCAGATGGAATGGAGTTGGCCAATTCATTCCACCATTTAGGGGCAACAGAAGAGAAGAGTCCAGCTAGTGATTTTGAGGCCTTGTGTGCTGGAAGCACTAGGCGCGTTTCAGAGGCTGAGCGTAGCGGGCGAGAAGGGCAGTAGACCTGGATGAGGGGTTCCAGGTAAACTGGAGCGGTTTTGGTGACTGCTTTGTAAGTCATGATTAGAGTTTTGTATCTGATGCGAGCTGCAACTGGAAGCCAGTGTAGTGAGATGAGCAGGGGAGTGACATGAGCTGTCTTAGGCTGGTTGAAGACCAGACGTGCTGCTGCTGCGTTCTGGATCCTTTGCAGAGGTTTAACTGTGAATGCAGGGAGGCCTGCCAGTAGAGAGTTGCAGTAGTCAATGCGTGACATTACAAGAGCTTGAACCAGGAGCTGTGTTGCGTGTTCTGTCAGGTAGGGTCTGATCCTCTTGATGTTATAGAGGGAAAAAACGGCAGGACCGAGCAATCGAGGCAACACGAACCTTGAAGGTTAGCTGGTCATCGATCATGACACCCAGATTTCGGGCAGACTTAGTGGGCGTGAGGTTTTGTGATCCAAACTGGATATTGATCTGTGGGTCCATAGTGGGTCTGGCTTAAGAGGTTTGAGACTCTGTGGGGGTGCACCAGGCGAACTTAGAGCTTTGGTTTTATTAGTTGCAACCTGCAACCTGTCAATGTGTGTTCTGATTCTGTTGTTCGTCACAAGGAGAGGTGGTTCATAAAGCACACCTGCTGCAGGTAGAGACCAAGCTAACACTGAGCCCCTCAGATAATAACTCAGCCTGTCACAGGAAGTCATCAATCAACAAGTGCATGTTACCCTGTTTTATATTTTTACACACAAGAACACATCATATAATAAAAACCAGAGTCCAATCCAATGTGAAATGAACACTGGAAGGCAGACTCCTGATCTCAGTTTGCACCAGCAGAGTCTGCTTTCAGATTCAAATGGAAACAAAATAGAGAATATTGAACTTGGCGTTTTGTTTCTTGCTCCACAAGTTTGAAAATTGAAGGCTTAAAGTTCCACCACTTGATGGAAATCCTCACACAGGGAACAACAACATCATTCAGTCACTACGTGTCTTTGGGTGACGAGAAATAAATCCTACGACAGGTGAACTATGGCAGGTTTTCACGCTTCAACACTTTCATAATTACTTCCTGAAGGCACAACTTAGTCTTCCAATTTTTCAGCAACGGCCACCAAATCTCACCCGAATGAAAGCAAAAGATCGGCCTCAGGTTACGGTCTCAATGTGACGGGGAGAGTTTTGGGGGGATTGTGCAGAATGTGGAGTGAAGGGTTGGGAAGAGGGTTCCTATTATGCTGAAGTATAACATCCCTCCTTACCTCAACCCCTACTAATTTCTCCCTACCTCGACCTCTACTCACCCCTCCTTACCTCGACCCCTACTCATGCATCTTTACCTTGACCCCTACTCATCCTTCCTTATCTCGACCCCTACTCATCCCTCCTTACCTCGACCCCTACCCACCCCTTCTCACTTCAACGCCTACTCATCCCTCCTTAGGTCGACCCCTACTCATGCATCCTTACCTCAACCACTACTAATTTCTCCCTACCTCGACCCTTACTCATGCATCCTTACCTCGACCCCTACTCACCCCTCCCTTCCTCTACCCCTACATACCCCTTCTCACTTCAACACCTACTCATCTCTCCTTAGGTAGACCCCTACTCATGCATCCTTACCTCAACCACTACTAATTTCTCCCTACCTCGACCCTTTCTCATGCATCCTTACCTCCACCCCTACTCACCCCTCCCTTCCTCTACCCCTACATACCCCTTCTCACTTCAACACCTACTCATATCTCCTTAGGTAGACCCCTACTCATGCATCCCTACCTTGACCCCTACTCATCCTTCCTTAACTCGACCACTACTCATGCATCCTTATCTCGACCCCTACTCATCCTTCCTTATTTCGACCCCTACTCATGCATCCTTATCTCGACCCCTTCTCATGCATCCTTACCTCTGCCCCTACTCATCCCTCCTTACCTCAACCCCTACTAATTTCTCCTTACCTCAACCCCTACCCACCCCTTCACACTTCAACGCCTACTCATCCCTCCTTAGGTCGACCCCTACTCATGCATCCTTACCTCAACCACTACTAATTTCTCCCTACCTCGACCCTTACTCATGCATCCTTACCTCGACCCCTACTCACCCCTCCCTTCCTCTACCCCTACATACCCCTTCTCACTTCAACACCTACTCATCTCTCCTTAGGTAGACCCCTACTCATGCATCCCTACCTTGACCCCTACTCATCCTTCCTTAACTCGACCCCTACTCATGCATCCTTACCTTGACCCTTACTCATCCTTCCTTATTTTGACCCCTACTCATGCATCCTTATCTCGACCCCTACTCATGCATCCTGACCTCTGCCCCTACTCATCCCTCCTTAACTCTGCCCCTACTCATGCATCCTTACCTCAACCCCTACCCACCCCTTCTCACTTCAACGCCTACTCATCCCTCCTTAGGTCGACCCCTACTCATGCATCCTTACCTCAACCACTACTAATTTCTCCCTACCTCGACCCTTACTCATGCATCCTTACCTCGACCCCTACACACCCCTCCCTTCCTCTACCCCTACCCACCCCTTCTCACTTCAACACCTACTCATCTCTCCTTAGGTAGACCCCTACTCATGCATCCCTACCTTGACCCCTACTCATCCTTCCTTAACTCGACCACTACTCATGCATCCTTATCTCGACCCCTACTCATGCATCCTTACCTTGACCCTTACTCATCCTTCCTCATTTCAACCCCTACTCATGCATCCTTATCTCGACCACTACTCATGCATCCTTATCTCGACCCCTACTCATGCATCCTTACCTCTGCCCCTACTCATCCCTCCTTACCTCAACCCCTACTAATTTCTCCTTACCTCAACCCCTACACATCCCTCCTTACTTCAACCCCTACTCATGCATCCTTATCTTGAGCCCTACTCACGCATCCTTACCTCGACCCCTACTTATCCCTCCTTACCTCATCCCCTTCTCATTCCCTCTTACCTCAACCCCTACTCTTCCTCCTTACCTCAACCCCTAACAAGAGGTTTCCTGTTATGCTGCAGTAGAATGATAATGAGTTGCAGGATGTTTAAAGAAATAGGAGACTTTAAAGAAATAGGAGCCATGATTGCTTCGTTTGCAGGGTTACAAATGTTATGTGATCAATCTGTTGCACCACCAGCGCCCTGCAAATCCTGCACAGCAGAATGTCTCAGCTGCATGTAGGCGTTGTGCTTTTATCCACATGACAACAACCCATGAATGGTTTTGTGGATGCAATCAGCTAAGACATCAGAAATAGTTCAAGCAGCCGTCCTCTGCATGTTTTCTATATCTCAGATGATAAGGGACGTTTATCTCTGCTACATTTCCTCTCCTCCCCGGACATGCTGTAAATGCACGCTCAGTATTTGCTCCTAAGTGACAAACATATGCACATTGAGAGCAGCAGTCTCTTCTACACGTCCATGTTTCTGTGAAGCACTACAGGTTCTTTCATGCAGGAACGCAGTATAAACATATTCATGCATTTTTGGCCTGAAGTTCCTCTGCAGCTTCATCGCTCTGTCCGGTGTCGTCTTCGTCTCCGCTGTCATTGTTTAGAAGTAAACAGCGTTACTCTGTGACTGTGGCGAGGCAGATCTGTAGCTATCTCATTATCACTCCAGAGTCATTAAATCCAGCGGGAAGGTCAGCAGCTCAGGGCTTCAGGATGAGTGCTGAAGTTTGCTCTGGGTGTTTTTCGGGTGACAGTCGAGTCACAGACAGAAATTTACATCCAAGAACACGACCTTCAGTTTCTGTGTTGGAGACTGAAGCTGAACTCTTTTTAATACATGACCTCATGTGTGCTTTTGTCAAATAAAGTTCACATTACCATGATGTCCTCTCTAAATTAAGTGAATGCAGGATCAGGACCAGGCCTCTAAACACCTACTCATCCCTCCTTACCTCAACCTCTACTTATCACCCTGAGCTCCACCCCTACTCATTCCTCCTTAGGTCAACCCCTACTCATGCATCCTTACCTCAAACCCTACTTATCCCTCGTTACTTCGACCCTACTCATGCATCCTTACCTTGACCCCTACTCATCCCTCGTTACCTCGACCCCTACTCATGCATCCTTACCTCTACCCCTACTCATCCCTCCTTACCTTGACTCCTACTCATCCTTCCTTACCTCGACAACTACTCATGCATCTTTATCTCAAACCCTACTCATCCCTCCTTACTTCGACCCCTACCCACCCCTCCTCACTTCAACGCCTACTCATCCCTCCTTAGGTCGACCCCTACTCATGCATCCTAATCTCAACCCCTACACATCCCTCCTCACTTCAACCCCTACTCATCCCTCCTATCCTCGACCCCTACCTATGCATCTTTACTCATTCCCCTTCTCATCCCTCCTTTCCTCAACCCCCTACTAATTTCTCCTTACCTCGATCCCTACTCATGCATCCTTACCTTGAACCCTACTCATCCTTCCTTACCTCGATCCCTACTCATCCCTCCTTACAGCGACCCCTAATCATGACCCCTTACCTTGACCCCTACACATCCTTCATTATCTTGACCCCTACTCATGCATCCTAATCTCAAACCCTACACATCCCTCCTCACTTCAGGCCCTACTCATCCCTCCTATCCTTGACCCCTACTCATGCATCTTTACTCATTCCCCTTCTCATCCCTCCTTGACTCAACCCCTACTAATTTCGCTTTACCTCGATCCCTACTCATGCATCCTTACCTTGACCCCTACTCATCATTCCTTACCTCTACCCCTACTCATCCCTCCTTACAGCGACCCCTACTCATGCATCCTTACCTTGACCCCTACACATCCTTCATTAGCTTGACCCCTACTCATGCATCCTAATCGCAACCCCTACACATCCCTCCTCACTTCAACCCCTACTCATCCCTCCTATCCTCGACCCCTACTCATGCATCTTTACTCATTCCCCTTGCCATCCCTCCTTTCCTCAACCCCTACTAATTTCTCCTTACCTCGATCACTACTCATGCATCCTTACCTTGACCCCTACTCATCCTTCCTTATCTTGACCCCTACTCATCCCTCCTTACAGCGACCCCTACTCATGCATCCTTACCTTGACCCCTACACATCCTTCATTATCTTGACCCCTACTCATGCATCCTAATCTCAACCCCTACACATCCCTCCTCACTTCAACCCCTACTCATCCCTCCTATCCTCGACCCCTACTCATGCATCTTTACTCATTCCCCTTGTCATCCCTCCTTTCCTCAACCCCTACTAATTTCTCCTTACCTCGATCCCTACTCATGCATCCTTACCTTGACCCCTACTCATCCTTCCTTACCTCGATCCCTACTCATCCCTCCTTACAGCGACCCCTACTCATGCATCCTTACCTTGACCCCTACACATCCTTCATTATCTTGACCCCTACTCATGCATCCTAATCTCAACCCCTACACATCCCTCCTCACTTCAACCTCTACTCATACCTCCTATCCTCGACCCCTACTCATGCATCTTTACTCATTCCCCTTCTCATCCCTCCTTTCCTCAACCCCTACTAATTTCTCCTTACCTCGATCCCTACTCATGCATCCTTACCTTGACCCCTATACATCCTTCATTATCTTGACCCCTACTCATGCATCCTAATCTCAACCCCTACACATCCCTCCTCACTTCAACCCCTACTCATACCTCTTATCCTCGACCCCTACTCATGCATCTTTACTCATTCCCCTTCTCATCCCTCCTTTCCTCAACCCCTACTAATTTCTCCTTACCTTGACCCCTACTCATCCCTCCTTACAGCGACCCCTACTCATACATGCTTACCTCGACCCCTACTTATCCTTCCTTACCTCGACTCCAACTCATGCATCCTTACCTTGACCCCTAACCTTAACCCCTACTCATTCCCTCTTACCTCAACCCCTACTAATTTCTCCTTACCTGGACCCCTACACATCCCTCCTCACTTCAATGCCTACTTATCCCTCCTATCCTCGACTCTTAACCATCCCTCCCTTAAACTTACTTACATAAAATTCTTAAAACTGTCGTATCACAAGGGCAAGGTCTTGTTAGTGAAACCTAACCAAGTTTTGGGAGTCAGCATGAAACATCACATCACAGCGTTTGAATATAACATCAAACACAAATGTTTCAGGGGGAAGACAGTAGGCGGACTGACTCAGAAGGTCTCATTGTTCGAACATTCATAGTTCAGCTTTGTTAATCATTCTGTTTGTTTATAAAGACATTTTGAACTAACTGAGGCTCCACAGCAGCAGACACCTTCCCCTTGTGGTGGGCTGCTGTCAGGTCTCTGATTGGATGGGATCATTTGTGACTTGTAAACATTTCCTCTTGCTTTTAGAGAGTCAAGATCATCTATTTTAATCCACTGGAATCTGGTGAAAACGGTAAACATCCCTTTGCAATTTGCATTCTGCAAGCCAGCATGTTTTTCTGGCTGTTCTGACCCATAATCCTTTGCACAGGGGAGCTGCAGACAGACTGAGAACAAACCTTTACCAGATTTGTCTCACTTGAGTTTCACCGCCCCGCTGTAATTTGTCTCTGTGTTCCCTTCTTCCTGAGGAAGTTTGTCTTAGCACCAAGTACCCACCGTCCCTGTGCAGCCAAGCAATTCATCCCCACTTTCCTCTCCTCCCCTGACACTTTCTTTTTTCAACAGCACCAGCTCTAACGTTGCAGAAACTCTGCACTTTGCTTCAGGGTAAAACAGAAGCACGCCTGGATCGAGAGGTGCTTCTTTTTCTCTCTCACCTGTTGAAGTGTCTCCGGAAGCTCTCGCTCAGCAGGTACAGGGCGAAGGGGTTGACGCAGGACGAGGAGAAGCTGAGGACTCGGGCCAGGAGAGTGATGACCAGGTGGGCCAGAGACAGGTCCATCTGGTGGTAGTGGAAGGAGCGGTACATGTAGAGCACGTGGTTTGGGAACCAGCAGAGGGCGAAGAGGCCCACGAACACAAGCACGATCTTCGCCAGGCGCTTCCTCGTCTCCATCTGAAGCAGGAGAGAGAGAGAAAGAGGAGAAGCATCACAAAGACGGACTCTTTTGATCATCGCACTTCAAACACATACGTTGGATTACATATTCAGGGACAGATGAAGGACTCAGAGCAGTCAACAATGAGAGCTTTGTGTGCTCTACTCATCCCTCCCTATCTGGACCATGACTCATCCCTTAATTCCTCAACTCCTACTCTTCCTACTTACCTCATCCCTTCTCATCCCTCCTTACCTCAACCCCTACTAATTTCTCCTTACCTCGACCCCTACACATCCCTCCTCACTTCAACACCTACTCATGCATCCTTACCTTGACCCCTACTCATTCCTCCTTACCTCATCCCCTTCTCATTCCCTCTTACCTAGACCCCTAATATGAGGTTTCCTGTTATGCTGTTCACATGGCCATGATGTTCTCTTTAAATTAAGTTAATGCAGGATCAGGACCAGGCATCCTTATCTCGACCCCTACTCTTCCCTCCTTACCTCGAACCCTACTCATCCCTCCTTACAGTGACCCTTACTCACGCATCCTTACCTCGACCCCTACTCATCCTTCCTTACCTCAAACGCAAATCATGCATCCCAATCTCAACCCCTACTCATCCCTCCCAATCTTGACCCCTACTCATCCCTTAATTCCTCGACCCCTACTCTTCCTCCATACCTCATCTCCTTCTCATCCCTCCTTACCTTAACCCCTGCTCCTTCCCTCTTACCTCAACCCCTACTAATTTCTCCTTACCTCGACCCCTACACATCCCTCCTCACTTCAACGCCTACTCATCCCTCCCTAATTGGACCACGACTCATCCCTTAATTCCTCAACTCCTACTCTTCCTACTTACCTCATCCCTTCTCATCCCTCCTTACCTCAACCCCTACTAATTTCTCCTTACCTCGACCCCTACACATCCCTCCTCACTTCAACACCTACTCATGCATCCTTACCTTGACCCCTACTCATTCCTCCTTACCTCATCCCCTTCTCATTCCCTCTTACCTAGACCCCTAATATGAGGTTTCCTGTTATGCTGTTCACATGGCCATGATGTTCTCTTTAAATAAAGTTAATGCAGGATCAGGACCAGGCATCCTTATCTCGACCCCTACTCATCCCTCCTTACAGTGACCCCTACTCACGCATCCTTACCTCGACCACTACTCATCCTTCCTTACCTCGACCCCTACTCATCCTTCCTTACCTCAAACGCAAATCATGCATCCTTATCTCAACCCCTACTCATCCCTCCCTATCTCGACCCCAACTCATCCCTCCCAATCTCGACCCCAACTCATCCCTCCCTATCTCGACCCCTACTCATCCCTTAATTCCTCGACCCCTATTCTTCCTCCATACATCATCCCCTTCTCATCCCTCCTTACCTTAACCCCTACTCATTTCTCCTTACCTCGACCCCTACACATCCCTCCTCACTTCAACGCGTACTCATCCCTCCTTATCTCAACCCCTACTCATCCCTCCCTATCTGGACCACGACTCATCTCTTAATTCCTCAACTCCTACTCTTCCTACTTATCTCATCCCTTCTCATCCCTCCTTACATCAACCCCTACTAATTTCTCCTTACCTCGACCCCTACACATCCCTCCTCACTTCAACACCAACTCATGCATCCTTACCTAGACCCCTAATATGAGGTTTCCTGTTATGCTGTTCACATGGCTTTGATGTTCTCTTTAAATTAAGTTAATGCAGGATCAGGACCAGGCATCCTTATCTCGACCCCTACTCTTCCCTCCTTACCTCGAGCCCTGCTCATCCCCCCTTACAGTGACCCCTACTCACGCATCCTTACCTCGACCCCTACTCATCCTTCCTTCTCTCAAACGCAAATCATGCATCCTTATCTGAACCCCTGCATCCTTACCTCGACCCCTACTCATCCCTCCCAATCTCGACCCCTAATCATCCCTTAATTCCTCGACCCCTACTCTTCCTCCATACCTCATCCCCTTCTCATCCCTCCTTACCTTAACCCCTGCTCATTCCCTCTTACCTCAACCCCTACACATCCCTCCTCACTTCAACACCTACTCATCCCTTAATTCCTCAACTCCTACTCTTCCTACTTACCTCATCCCTTCGCATCCCTCCTTACTTCAACCCCTACTAATTTCTCCTTACCTGGACCCCGACACATCCCCCCTCACTTCAACGCCTACTCACGCATCCTTACCTTGACCCCTACTCACGCATCCTTACCTCGACCCCTACTCATCCCTCCTTAAAGCGATCCCTACTCATGCATGCTTACCTCGACCCCTACTCATCCTTCCTTACCTCGACTCCAACTCATGCATCCTTACCTCGACCCCTAACCTCAACCCCTACTCATTCCCTCTTACCTCAACCCCTACTAATTTCTCCTTACCTGGACCCCTACACATCCCTCCTCACTTCAACGCCTACTTATCCCTCTTATCCTCGACTCTTCACCATCCCTCCCTTAAACTTCAAGCATTCAAATCTTAAACTCTGAGCTACAAATGTCCTCAGCATGTTCCCCAGCAGAGTCAGAATTGCAGAAGGGATGCTTTGAGCAAACATAAGTCATGCAGTTTGTATTTACATAAAGCTAAAAGCATTGATTTCCATTTAGATGGACAGAGGAAGAACACTGGCTGCACTCGTCCTGCATTGTTCCAAAGAGAGGGTGCACTGAGAGCAGAATAATGGACCTGGAGTTTGGCCTTGACGGGCCCCACGCTGAAGGATTGTCAGAGACGTGTGAAAAAGGTCAGCGATGTCACTCACGTTGTTTGCACAGGTCAGTCATCTCTGCACGTAATGATTGGAGCTAACACAAACACACACTCACACAAATGTCAACAGTGTTTTTCAAAGTGCTTCTCCGTGTATGCCGCCCGTCAAACACGTCAGACCTGCTGAGCTCGGAGTGGATGCACTCCTGATGGTGAGCTGATGGAAGGGTTTCAGAATAAGAGCGAACAAACGAATGATGTTTCTGATCAGGCTTCTTAATCCATCCTTAAAGAACACTCTCAGAGGATGACAGGCCTCCTCAACCCAAATGTTCATATAGAGAGGAAAAGCGTTTTTCCTCTCCAAATACAAAGTCCAGGCTCGAGGGGCCACGTCCGGACTCATGCGGCCGAGAATGAGGCACAGGGAGCGGGTAAAATACCTCTGCAATGACCCCTGGAGGAAAAGCGTTTTTCCTCTCCAAATTCAAAGTCTTTTCATCCAGGCTCGAGGGGCCACGTCCGGACTCACGCGGCCGAAAATGAGGTACCGAGAGCAGGTAAAATACCCTTGCGATGACCCCTGGAGGAAAAGTGTTTTTCCTCTCCATTTCAAAATCATTTCATCCAGGCTCCCGGGGCCATGTCCGGACTCATACGGCCGAAAAAGAGGCACCAAGAGCGGGTAAAATACCTCCATGATGACCCCTGGAGGAAAAGTGTTTTCCCCCTCCAAATTCAAAGTCTTTTCCTCCAGGATTGAGGGGCTACGTCCGGACTCGTGCGGCCGAGAATGAGGCACAGAGAGCGGGTAAAATACCTCCACGTTGACCCCTGGAGGAAAAGCGTTTTTCCTCTCCAAATTCAAAGTCTTTTCCTCCAGACTCGAGGCTCCATGTCCGGACTCACGCAGCCGAAAATGAGGCACCAAGAGCGGGTAAAATACCTCCAGGATGACCCCTGGAGGAAAAGCGTTTTTCCTCTCCAAATTCAAAGTATTTTCCTCCAGGCTCGAGGCTCCATGTCCGGACTCACGCAGCCGAAAATGAAGTCAACCTATTGTTCAGTATGTTCAAGTTGAATATGTTCATGTTCAGTCTTGTGCAGACATCATTTTGGAAAAAATTAAATGCTTCCTTTTGGTGTGGATGACTGTGTAGAACTACTTTTTTTTCCCCTAAAAAAAAAAAACTCAGGAATCTTTAGGAGACTTGATAAGGAATTGGATTGATTAGCAGAATCGACAATGGAATTGACATTGATAAAATCTTATCAATTCCCACCCCTAGGCTGAACCCACCATGCACAAGTGCTGCAAGTTCTCTCAAGCAAAGCAAGGGACATATATCTAATCTAAATGTGTCAGCTGTAGATTTCATGCAAACAGCCTCCAAATGTGTCCCATCTATTGTTTCTTTTTTGGAACGCGAGCTTGTAAAATCTCTGGAAGTCTGACGTGACTACAGCAGAGACTAATTTGCACACAATGAGCAGATTATTACAGCTGGGTGGGAGACTAAATGAGTCCATTTGCAGGAGAATATGCACAATGAGCTCCTCCTTAATTAATTAGAGAGAGCGGATAGGTTCCAGCTTATCATCATTGAGTTAAACAGCAGCCTGCAGCGCCTCACCTTGACTCACTCCGCTCTCAAAGACAGGGACGGTAAACTTTAAGAACAATGATAAAAAGTTAAGAGCTGGTGGACTCTGCTGATTAGGGTCAGGGTCAGCGGGGGCACTGGACGACATGGGAAGGTGACTCAAATTGTAAAAATCAGCTGGGCTGATGTGTGGAAACTGCCACAGGCTCGCCTCAGTTTCCTCATCAGAGCAACATATGACACCCTCCCCTCCCCTCCCCTCAGAACCTCCACCAGTGGCCAGTGGAACCATCAAGGAACCATCAAGCAAAAAACTGCAAAACTGCACTGGCACAAGGTCGTTTCAGATGGAGACACAACTAAGTGCTCAGGAAGCTGGCTGAAGTAGTGGAGGGAAGAGTTGAGGCTAACAGAGAGAGCCCTACTAGGGGCCACCAGAGGATGACTTTCCTCAGGCAGGGGGAGCCTGCAACTGCTACCAACAGGACACCGATACCCAAGCTTCTAGCACCAGGGTTGGAGTGGAGGATTGAGGTGGACCTGGGCAGACAGCTCCACTTTCCAGCAGAAATTTGCAGCACCAGGCGGCTGCCCACGAGAGAAAGAGGGCAAAATATGCAGATTTGGTGGCAGAGTGCAGGGAAGGAGGATGGAGCGTAAAGCTCTACCCAGTGGAGGTGGGGGCTTAGAGGCTTTGTGGGAGCTTCAACAACACGGCTACTCAAAGACTTGGGGTGTCTGGGAGCTAGGCTGCACAAGGCAACTAGGGAGTTCTCAGAGGAGGCCGAAAAGGCAAGCTTCTGGCTATGGCTGAGAAGAAGGGACAAAATATGGGGAGCAAGCAGCTCCTGAAGAAGGTTAGCTGCAGGGAGTGTCAGGGAGACGTCCCTGTTCACTGCCCCGCCACCAGGAGATGTTCTGGGCTAAGGGGCGAAACATCTATGAGCGGTGGTCCCCAGCTGATGAACCTGCAGCTAAGGCAACCAGGGAGTTCTCAGAGGAGGCCGAAAAGGCAAGCTTCTGGCTATGGCTGAGAAGAAGGGACAAAATATGGGGAGCAAGAAGCTCCTGAAGAAGGTTAGCTGCAGGGAGTGTCAGGGAGACGTCCCTGTTCACTGCCCCGCCACCAGGAGATGTTCTGGGCTAAGGGGCGAAACATCTATGAGCGGTGGTCCCCAGCTGATGAACCTGCAGCTAAGGCAACCAGGGAGTTCTCAGAGGAGGCCGAAAAGGCAAGCTTCTGGCTATGGCTGAGAAGAAGGAACAAAATATGGGGAGCAAGAAGCTCCTGAAGAAGGTTAGCTGCAGGGAGTGTCAGGGAGACGTCCCTGTTCACTGCCCCGCCACCAGGAGATGTTCTGGGCTAAGGGGCGAAACATCTATGAGCAGTGGTCCCCAGTTGATGAACCTGCAGCTGACCGAAACAGGCACCGTTGGAGGTGCGGCAAGCCGAAGGCCATGCAGGAAGAACACCTACCTGTAAAAACAAATTAGAGATCATCTCCGCTCTGATTTGCGCTCGCCAGGTAGAGTTTGGCGTTTCTCCCAACATCCTCTCAGACGCCTGCAGCTGCAGCCACCACTCAGCCGCAGTGTGTAAGAATGTGTGTGTGTGCATGCGTTTCCAGAGGTATGAACACACTTTCTTTTGTGCACCTTAATTTGTGTGTTCAGTACACACACCTGCAGCCGCCTCCAGAGCTGTGAGCGCACCCAGACGTCCCTCGTCAGCTGATGATGATGATAAATGTTCCGAGTCCTCCTGCAGAGCGGCTTGAACGCGCTCTCCGCTCAGAGGAGGAAAAACCTGCAAAGCCACCTGGGAGTTGTGGGTTGCCAGCTCTCATTAGAGACGCGTCTGAGACGGATCGACACCCAAGGAGGCCGCCGAGCACTCAGACATCAAGTTGTCATATTTCTATTACACTCCAGATGCTCGGGTTTTGAAGATGAAACACAGCCGCTGTTTCCGAGATGAGGGAGTCTCCTGTCAGACGTTTGTGTGAAAGTCACACTGAGACATTACTCTGCATCAATCATGCAGTCAAAGACCTGTGAGCCCGTTCTCTCTGTGTTAGAGGAGCGACGACAAAACTGTCTCCACTGTGATAAGATAACTTCAAGTTTACAAATGTTCTTCGTGAAAATGATGCATGATCCGTCGAATAAAGGGAGCACGATGAAAAACGGGGGATCAACAGAGGGGGGAAATATGTGCATTACATAATAATAATAATAATAATAATAATACATTTTATTTATAAAAGCGCTTTAAAAGGTTCTCCAAGCGCTTTACATGAAAATACAATTATACAAAAGGAAGCAAAAGGAAAACAGTGCAAAAAAGCAAAGAAAAGCAAGGCAGCAAAATAAAACAAAACAAGAAAAAAAATCAATCAATTCTAGTTTAAAAGCCTTTGTAAAAAGGTGTGTTTTGAGTCCGGATTTGAATTTGGTGAGTGAGGGAGAGAATCTGAGGTGTTGGGGGAGAGAGTTCCAGAGGGTGGGGGCAGCGACAGAGAAGGCCCTGTCCCCCCCAGGTTCGGTGCTTGGGTTTGGTGAGAGGGGTGAGGAGGTTGGCGTTGGTGGAGGGATTATATGGCTGCAGAAGGTCGGTGAGGTAGGAGGGAGCTAGGTTATGGAGGGCTTTGTAGGTGATGAGTAGGATCTTGTACTGTATTCTGAAGGGGATGGGAAGCCAATGGAGGTTCTGGAGGACTGGGGTGATGTGGTCTCTGGAGCGGGTATGAGTGAGGAGGCGTGCAGCTGAGTTTTGTATGTATTGTAATTTGTTGAGGAGGGTGTTGGGTGTACCGTAGAGGATGCTATTGCAGTAATCGAGTCTTGAGGTGATGAAGGCGTGGATGAGAGTTTCAGCTGCTGTGAAGGAAAGGGAGGGGCGGAGACGGGCGATGTTTTTGAGGTGGAAGAAAGCAGTTTTTGAAATATTGTTGATGTGTTGTTGAAAGTTGAGTGACTGATCAAAAATGATACCAAGGTTACAGATGTGTGTGGATGCTGAAACAGTGGATTTATCAATAGTGAGTGAGAAGTCTGGGCAGGTGGAAGTGAGGGATTTTGGGCCTGTGATGAGAATTTCGGATTTGTTACAATTGAGTTTGAGAAAGTTTGTTTGCATCCAGGAGTTTATTTCAGTGAGGCAGTTTGTGAGGGTGGTGTGGGAAGCAGCGGTGATGGATGTGGTTGAAATGTAAAGCTGGATGTCGTCGGCATAACAGTGGAAATGGAGGCCGTGGCGGCGTATGATGTGACCAAGAGGGAGCATGTAGATGATGAAGATGTCTGACAATCTGTCGACTACTGCACGAGTTTTAAGACAAACTTCAGCAAAGGAAGAATAAATCTCACCAGCCGGCCTGATCTGACTTCTTCTAAGAGGAGGCCGTCTGAGGCAGAGCTTTATGGTCCTGAACTCTTCAGCAGGCTTTCTTTAAAGGTGTTTACAAAAAACCTGAGGCCGGTGTGTCATAAAAAATATGAATCAATAAACATGTTTCCAGAACACCATGCAAGGTCTTTGATTGATGTCATGCAGATATTAACTCAAGCTTATTACCCGGCTCTCTTACTGGTCTTCCAGTTGTGTTAGATGCTTGATTCTGATTGGTCTAAACCCCTATTCAGAGCCATACAGTAATTTGAGTGTATGTGCCTTTAATTGTCATGGTGCAGGTAATTGGTGCTGCTAAATGGGAGCAACTGAGCATGTGCGATGCAATGTGTGCTTTCACCTGAGCGGGACAAGGACAACATATTTTCTAACTGTAGCTTTGTTTTTGGTTTTTATAGTTTTGTTGCTTTTGTGGAAATATTTAAGCGACTAGAGAAGTGATTTTTGTTTGTTGATATTTTTAGTAAATTCTCAGTTTGTTTAATTTTACACGGCATCAATTTCATTTTTTGAGTAAAACTGTTTTAACACGCACGAGTCAGAAATATCACGTCCTGCAGAAGTGGCAAAGAAGGTTTTTGCTAAAAGTTGCCACTACACCCCTTGACTATGGTTATTAACTTTCCCTAACATGAGCAATACCATCCTGTGCCCCCATTGTTGTCTGCGTTTGGACCACGGGCTGAAGTCCCGGGTAGATTGTGTAAATCAGGCCAGTGATGTATGGAGAAAAAAAAAAGTAAATGCACTACACCACCAGACCAGTAGAGGGCAGTAAAACAAAGAGGAATGCTATTCATCACAGATGACACCATAGAAGCAGACGGACAGGCAGGTATCATTATGAGCAACACAACAGTTAGCCTGTTAGCATGAAGAGACTCAGCTGGCGCCAGGGGCGTTGATAGGCATAAAGCTCTACTGGGGCACAGGTCCCCTACTATTTCCCCTTCCTCACACACACACACACACACACACACACACACACACACACACACACACACACACACACACTTTTTATGGGCAGGTGTTTTTTCTCGTGCCCTCTAAAGAGATCCAGAGCTTTTTTTCTAGTTAGTGAAACCAGTGCTCACAAATGTGTCATGTTTCATGTGTTAACCAAACATCCTACATGAGAAACAAAAAGCTGCATCTCTATTTACAGAATATTATAACCAGGGAAAGCTTTCAAACCATTGTGAAACCCAAAGCAGTGCAGGGGATAGTGGGACTTCACTTGTTTAGGAATTAATGAATGTATGGGAAACACTGCGGTGGATGCAACACATTAACAACTGCACCTAAAGTCTTTTCCTTTACTTCCCATGGCCAGTCCGCCCCTGATACTGGGGCACAGCTCATTTATACTGAGGCACGTGCCCCAGTAAAGGGGGTCTGGCGACGCCCCTGGCTGGCGCTGTTTTAGATGGTGCTATATTTCATCACAGATGGATTCACTGAATCAACACGTGAGAGGAGATAAGCGCGAGTAGCAAAGACGTTTCAACACGGCTTTAAAATCCTTTTGAACTCAAAAAGCCGTGGCAGAGATCGGCCGGTGTTTTGGTTTAAACGGCGACCCTGTTAACTGGAGACTCTCAGCCGGATGCATCCCTCATAAACGTCTTTAGACGATCATTAAATATCTGATGAGGATATTTTGAAATCTTAATAAAAACTAAACTAGTTTGCATTCCCAGGAACTCCCTCTGTGTTTCAACAGCTGTGTAAACTCCACAAACACTGACACGTTCAGCTGAAGGTCTCCAGTTTACAGGGTCACTTTTTAAACCGGAACACCGGGAGGAGAGACGCATTCACGGTGGGCTGAGAGAAGACTACTGTTACAAGCTGCTAAATGAAGAGAATCACAGCTTCTTCTTTTGAAAAGTACACACACATACAAAAAAGATAGAACAAATAAAAACTAATGAAAGAAAGAGAAATCAAGAGAATCACAGATGGAAAAAACAATGACTAGGAATGGTTTTTGGAAAAATTGAACAAAAAATTTTGACCAAAAAAATGAAAAAAAAAAAAATTTGAAAAAAAAAGTGACAAAATAAAAATGTGACAAAAAAAAATTATTGACAAGAAAAAATAAATTGAATTTTTTTTTTTTGAAAAAAGTGAAAAAAAAAAGATTTTTTTTTTTTTTTTTTTTTTAAGTGAAAAAAAAATTTTAGAATTTTTTTTTTGAAAAAAAAAGATTTTTGAAAAAAAAGATTTTTGGAAAAAAAATGTTTTACTGTTGCTGTTGTTCAAATTAATAAATATGGTTAGGAAATAAGTAACAAAATAAATACATGCTTTAACAAACAGCTGCATGAATTCAGCTTGGAGTAATAATATGTGTATCACTGAGATACACTGTACACTGTTGGTCGAAAAGAGGTAGATGAGAAGCTTGTTATGGATTAAGCTCATCCCATCAGGTCAGAGTGTACGCTCTACCTCCCCTTCCTCCCTCCTCTTCATCACAGAAGAGATGAATAGAGAGAGGAGTTTGTAAAGAGATGTTTGAAAGAGGACAGGGGTGAAAATGATCAGGTGTTTCGAATCTACACTTCCACACCAACATCTTTTTTCCATTATGACCTCCTGGAAAGACATTTGAGCATGTCAGATGTCTGATCGGACTCTCTGTCATCATGTAAAGATCCCGCTTTACAGAAAAAGTGATTCCTCAAACTCCAGAGAGGAAAAAGAGGAGTGTAGCATCACTCTGCTGTAGGATCACGTTTAATAGCCTGCACTTAAAAAGCACTTTTCTACTCTTACAACCACTCAAACACTTTACAGTTCAGCATTCAACCTTTTCAATCATCTCCACTAACAGAGTCTGCATGAAGACAGAACTTCAGGGCATGTTTGGGAGCCAGAGGTGATCTGGTTTCCAGAGGTATCATCCTCTTGTGTTTCTGCAGGCTTCAAACGGAGTAAACAATCAATGTGAGGAGCAGAACTCAAATCTGCAGCTCGATAAAGCTCCTGTGAGAAAGATATCTACACGCAGCTATCTGCTCTTAGTTGTCATCTCAATGTCATCTCCATTCTCACTTCTAACAAAGGCGATGCACGGAGAAGGGGGTACGCCAGAAGTCCTGAGAAACCCTCGCCGGGCTCAGAGACTGCACGATGATACACACATTCATACAGAGATAAGAGAGGCTGCTGCGTCAAGTGTCAGACTACACATCAGGAGAGATCTTCACACACCTTCAGGGGCAGTTTGAGGTTCAGAGTCTCTGCAGATCGACCAATCAGAAGACAGCATACTCCACCTCAGAGTCATATCTGCTCCCAGTGTAATCTGCTGTGTGTGTGTGTGTGTGTGTGTGTGTGTGTGTGCTGATCAAAGCACGTAGGTACACAAAAGCTGCAGAGGATCAAAGAGAGCTCCTCTGTCTTCACCTGCTGAGACTGCAGCAACAAACACTGCAGCAGGAACACAGCTCGCCGTGTCTGAGGAGAGTCTCAGACCCGACACACAAGGAGAGGTTTTTAAATCTTAACAGGAGCTGAGAGCGTGAGAGTGAGTGAGCCCACACATGACGAGGAATACATTTAATAGGATTGTTTTTAGAGCAACGTTATGATCAACACATGAACAGATTCATTCACAGACAGAGAGATCTCTCCCGATGTGCAAAACAACAATGAACATGTTTTATATATTCATGTCAAGTGCAATACCGAAACTGTGAAAACTGTTCATAAATGTGGAATATCCTTAAACCAAATACCTCTTCTCCAGACCTGACTGCATATATTTGACATTTGTTTTATATTATTCTGTATTTTTATTGTCTTTTATTCATATTTGAGCATCATGGACTGTTGATGTTTTTAATGAAATCTTTTGCCTTTAGGTAAATTGTATTATATTTAATTTGTGTGCAGTTGACCTTCAGGGCCACTGTACACTCTAAAACTCTAAAACTGGTCCATGCATTTATCTTTAGCAGACTAGACTACTGTAACGGGGTCTTTACAGGACTCCCTAAGAAGTCCATCAGACGCCTGCAGCTCATACAGAATGCTGCTGCTCGAGTCCTAACAAGGACCAACAAAGTAGACCACATCCCTCCAGTTCTTAGATCTCTACAGTCATGGCCAAAAGTTCTGAGAATGACACAAATATTACATTTTCACAAAGTCTGCTGCTTCAGGGTTTTTAGGTGTTTTTGTCAGATGTTTCTATGGTATAATGAAATACAATTAGAAGCATTTCATAAGTATCAAAAGCTTTTATTGAGAATTACACAGAATCCATGCAATAAGTCAATATTTGCAGTGTTGACCCTTCTTGCTGTCAATCAACTTCTGGACCAAATCCTGACTGATGGCAGTCCATTCTTGCACAATCAATGCTTGGAGTTTGTCAGAATTTGTGGGTTTTTGATTGTCCACCCGCCTCTTGAGGATTGACCACAAGTTCTCAATGGGATTAAGATCTGGGGAGTTTCCTGGCCAAGGGCCCAAAATCTTAATGTTTTGTTCCCCGAGCCATTTTGTTATGACTTTTGCTTTATGGCAAGGTGCTCCATCATGCTGGAAAAGGCATTCTTCATCACCAAACTGCCCTTGGATGGTTGGGAGAAGTTGCTCTCGGAGGACGTTCTGGTACCATTCTTTATTCATGGCTGTGTTTTTAGGCAAGATTGTGAGAGAGCCCACTCCCTTGACCGAAAAGCAACCCCACACATGAATGGTCTCAGGATGCTTCACTGTTGGCAAGAGACAGGACTGATGGTAGCGCTCACCTCGTCTTCTCGGAACAAGCCTTCCTCCAGATGCCCCAAACAATCGGAAAGGGGATTCATCAGAGAAAATGACTTTACCCCAGTCCTCAGCAGTCCAGTCCCTGTACCTTCTGCAGAATATCAGTCTGTCCCTGATGTTTTTACTGGAGAGAAGTGGCTTCTTTGCTGCCCTCCTTGACACCAGGCCTTCCTCCAAAAGTCTTCGCCTCACTGTGCGTGCAGATGCACTCACACCTGCCTGCTGCCATTCCTGAGCAAGCTCTGCACTGGTGGTGGCCCGATCCCGCAGCTGTAACACCTTCAGGAGACGGTCCTGGCACTTGCTGGACTTTCTTGGGCGCCCTGGAGCCTGTTTGGCAACAATTGAACCTCTCTCCTTGAAGTTCTTGATAATTGGATAGACGGTTGACTGAGGTGCAATCTTACTCGCTGCTATAAACTTCCCTGTTAGGCCCTTTTTGTGCAATGCAATGATGGCTGCATGTGTTTCCTTGCAGGTAACCATGGCTAACAGATGAGGAACAATGGTGTCATGCACCATCTTCCTTTTAAAGCGTCCAGTCACTCAACCATGACAGATTGATCGCCAGCCTTGTCCTCATCAACACCCACACCTGTGTTAATGTGTGTGACACCTGTGTGTCATTGAAATGATGTTAGCTGGTCCTTTTGTGGCAGGGCTGAAATGCAGTGGAAATGTGTTTTTGGTGATAAAGTTCATTTTCAAGGCAAAGAGGGACTTTGCAATGAATTGCAGTTGAGCTGATCACTCCTCATAACATTCTGGAGTATATGCAAATTGCCATTATAAAAACTGAAACAGCAGACTTTGTGAAAATTAATAGTTGTGTCATTCTCAAAACTTTTGGCCATGACTGTACACTGGCTTCCTGTCTGTCAGAGAATAGACTTTAAAATCCTGCTGATGGTTTATGAAGCACTGAATGGTTTAGGCTGATCTGCTGCTACTTTATGAACCACCTCGACCTCTGAGGTCATCAGGTACTGGTCTGCTTTCAGTTCCTAGAGTCAGAAGGAAACATGGTGAAGCAGCGTTTAGTCCTTATGCTCCACATATCTGGAACACACTCCCTGAAAGCTGCAGGTCTGCTCCAACTCTCACCTCTTTTAAATCAAAGATTAAGACCTTTTTATTTACCTCTGCCTTCCTATCTTAGCTCATTTTAACCCACTTTAAATTTTAATGTAATTTTTAATATATTTCTAATTTTTATTTTCTGTTTTATTATATTTGTCATTTTAATTGTGTTCTTTTATGCTTGTCTGAATGTCTCCAATGCTTTTAATGTTTTAATGTAAAGCACATTGAGTTGCCCTCGTGTATGAAATGCGCTATACAAATAAAGCTGCCTTGCCTTGCCTTGTGAAACAAACAAACAAACAAACAAACAAACAAACAAACAAACACATTTACTGAGCGTCAATTTGTGAAAGTAGATGAAGAGGAAATGAAAATCTGCCAGACTTCATTTATAGACGTGAATCTGACAGACGTCCTGAAACTCTGGATTTAGACATCTCACTCTGCACACACACACACACACACACACACACACACACACACAGCTGATTTCTATAAGGGAGAGTAGCTGGAGGGTTTTTCTCTTCTGTCGAGGTTTCATGAATAAACATGAACTCTTAGTTTCTAACTCAGAGGCAGAGAAACGAAGGCAGCGCTCCGCTCGTGTTGATCGTTGTTGTTGTTGTTGTTGTTGTTTGGGTCGTGATGTAACTGATAATGAATGCGTCTGTGACTCAGTCTAAATGCAGAGTATGTGTGTGTTCTCGCGTCTATTTTTAGACTGACTTAAAGACAGTTTGCAACAACACATCAGGCAGTTTGTTCAGGCTGCTTTCTCCAATGAAACTCTGACTCAATGACGAGTGTGAATCCTGTTGACCTGAATGTAAGACACGTATAGTTCCACTAAATTACTCTGTCTGTAATTATGTATTCATGTGTTTGTGTTCACTTCCTGTTTTATTTTGTAGTCCTGGTGTCCAGTGTGACTTCCTTCCATTGTTCTGTTTCCCGCCTTTTTTCACACACACCTGTTGCCTCTTGTAATCAGCCTGGTCTGCATATACATCACCATGAGCTCCCACCAAAACCTCTACCAGGTCGTCACCCTCATGTGTTCATGCTCTCCACCCTTCAATCAATCTTTATTTATAAAGCGCCAAATCACAACAAATGTTCTCCTCAGACTCTTTCCAAACAGAGTCGGTCTAGACCGTACTCTATGTTCTATTATTAACAAAGACCCAACATCAAGACCGGATCAGATCCAGTCCCATCTTACAGACAGGACTCTGATCTCATCTTAATCCACCATGAGCAGAGCACTTTGCAGCATTTAGCAAGTTACAGTGGCTAGGACAAACTTCCTTTAACAGGCAGAAACCTCCAGCAGGACCAGACTCATGTTAGACACACATCTGCTGAGACCGTGTTGGAGAGAGGGATAGAGGGAGATGAAGAGAGAGAGAGATGATAGTGGGGAGACGGATAGTAGTAGTTGTAGCAGCTGGAGTCTGAAACGTCCACAGCAGCAGGCAGAAACCTCCAGCAGGACCAGACTCCTGTTAGAAGATCATTCAAGCTCTTTCAGTGTTCTGTTGTCCCTGTTACAACTTTTTCAAAACATGTTGCTGCCGTCAAGTTTAAAATGAGCAGATATTTTTCAGTTTCAACATTTGATTTATTCTCTTTGCACTATTTTAAATTTAAATATACACTTTAAATGATTCATGAACCTTAAAATTCAGTTTTTAATAACATTTTAAACAACATCCTGACTGTTTTATAGTGTCCGATCACCCCTCTAGAACTCTACGCTCCCAACATGCATGCCTGCTCGTCGTACCTAAAGTCTCTAAAAGTAGTATGGGAGGTAGAGCCTTCAGTTATCAGGCACCTCTCCTTTGGAATCATCGTCCATTCAGGGTCCGGGAGGCAGACACCCTCTCTACTTTTAAGAGTAGGCTTCAAACTTTCCTTTTTGATAAAGCTTATAGTTAGAGCTGGATCAGGCTTGGACCAGGTCTTAGTGATGCTGCTATAGGCTTAGACTGACACACTGGGATCCTGTCTTTCCCTCTCTCTCCTCTCTCTGCCTGTCCCATTAAAGATACTAACCATAGACCTTTCTGGAGTCCCTGAGCTCCCTTGTCTCGTAGGTTCCTCTGGATTTGGTCTTTCTTTCTTTCTTTCTTTCTTTCTTTCTTTCTTTCTTTCTTTCTTTCTTTCTTTTTTTTATTTTTTCCTTTCATTCTTTCTTTCTTTCTTTCTTTCTTTCTTTCTTTCTTTCTTTTATTATTTTTTCCTTTCATTCCTGTCTGCTTTCATTCTTTCTTTCTTTCTTTCTTTTATTATTTCTTTCAGTCTTTCTTTCTTTCATTCTTTCTTTCTTTCTTTCTTTCTTTCTTTCTTTCTTTCTTTTATTATTTTTTCCTTTCATTCCTGTCTGCTTTCATTCTTTCTTTCTTTCTTTCTTTCTTTCTTTTATTCTTTCTTTCTTTTTTTCTTTCTTTCCTTCTTTCTTTCTTTCTTTTTTTCTTTCTTTCTTTCTTTCTTTCTTTCTTTTTTTCTTTCTTTCCTTCTTTCTTTTATTATTTATTCCTTTCATTCCTGTCTGCTTTCATTCTTTCTTTCTTTCTTTCTTTCTTTCTTTCTTTCTTTTCTCCTTTCTTTTCTGTTCTTCTTTCTTTGATTCCTTTCTTCTTTCTTTCTCTCTCTCTTTGTTCTTTCCATGTTTCTTTATCCTTTATGTCTCCTTTTCTTATCCTGTCCTTTCCTTCACCATTTATTCTCCTCTTTTTCTTTCTTCTTGTCTCCCTCTCTTCTCTCTTTTCTTAGACCTTTCTGGAGTCCCTGAGCTCCCTTGTCTCGTAGGTTCCTCTGGATCTCTGCTGCTGTGGACGTCCCAGACTGTGGACTCCATCCCTCTCTCCAACACGGTCTCAGCAGATGTGTGTCTAACATGAGTCTGGTCCTGCTGGAGGTTTCTGCCTGTTAAAGGAAGTTTGTCCTCGCCACTGTAACTGTGCTAACCTGCTCATGGTGGATTCTCCAGTTTCCTACTCTCTCAGTAAAAAGCCCCAAAATAGTTTTAGGAAAGACAAAAAAAAGTTCTGAGTGGAATCTCTCATATTTAATCTTCGTCTCCTCGTGTCCTTCAAAATAAAAGCATCCACACTGACAGCGTTCTGACATCACCTCCCTGCAGGAGAATAAATCAGCATCTTTAATACCACCCTCGTCTGCAGAGACATCATCATCAATCTACTGAGGAAGTTACAACTTTATGACCCGCTCCTCTCAGCTTGTAATATAAATAACGAGATGTTATATTTCTACAAAGCTAACCTTTTCCACAGAGAGAGTTTCACGTTCTGGAGATTTAACGGTTCAGCTGCGATGTAGACCATGTGAACCAGCGGAAGTGACTGTGAGGTGCTGGGTGAAGCGTCCTGAGGGCAGAGCTGCACAGTGTGTTTCTGGTTTGTTTGTTTGTTTGTGACCTTAAAGCAGGAAAACATCCGGGAAAACATCCACAACCAGGTTTAGAGATGTTTGTTTAGGAGGAAACGGCAACAGGTTTTCACAAGAGGAAGAGAAGAGTGTGGAAATAACGTTATCTGCCAGATCACGTCGACTGCAGCTACTCGACTTCCTCCATCTCCTTTAATTGTAACATAATAATGTCATTGAACTTTCTGTAACTTGCTGTAACTGAGACATCATTAGAGAGCCAACCAGCTGATCTCTACGGCACTGACTCCAGGCGAAGAATTGTTATCTCTTATCTATCAGGGGTATCTAAGAAACTCAGGCCAATCTTCAATAAACACAACATCCCAGTTCATTTCAAGCCTTCCAGCACCCTGAGACAGAAACTGGTTCCTCCCAAAGGACAAGTCACCACAGCACAAACCTAGTAATGTAGTCCATGCAATGAAGACTGCAGGGAACTGTACATTGGAGAAACGGAATAACCCCTCCACAGACGCATGGCACAACACAGAAGAGCCAGCTCCTCAGGCCAGGACTCAGTTGTACATCTATAACTCAAGGACAAGGGACACTCCTTTGAGGACAGCAAGGTTCAGATCCTGGACAGAGAAGAGCGTTGGTATGAAAGAGGGGTGAAAGTTGTTAAAGTTCAACATCCTTCCCTTAACAGAGGTGGTGGACTAAGACACCATTTGTCTCCAACACACAACGCTGTTTTGAATTCTCTCTGAACACAAGTAAGACCATACTCACACCAGAGACCATGTGACCAATGACCAACAGCTGACCCATCACCCAACGACAGTCAGGAACTAGACTAACAACCGTCAGGGAAGTCCTGAACGACAGTCAGGAGGTAGGCTAACAATAGTCAGGAGGTAAGCTAACGACAGTCAGGAGGTAGGCTAACGATAGTCAGGAGGTAAGCTAACGACAGTCAGGAGGTAGGCTAACGACAGTCAGGAGGCAAGCTAACGACAGTAGGGAGGTAGGCTAACGATAGTCAGGAGGTAAGCTAACGACAGTAGGGAGATAAGCTAACAACCGTCAGGGAAGTCCTAAACTACAGTCAGGAGGTAAGCTAACGACAGTCAGGAGGTAAGCTAACGACCGTCAGGAGGTAAGCTAGCGACCGTCAGGAGGTAAGCTAACGACAGTCAGGAGGTAAGCTAACGACAGTAGGGAGGTAAGCTAACGACCGTCAGGGAAGTCCAGTACGACAGTCAAGAGGTAAGCTAACGACAGTCAGGAGGTAAGCTAACGACAGTCAGGAGGTAAGCTAACGACCGTCAGGGAAGTCCCGTACGACAGTCATGAGGCAAGCTAGCGACCGTCAGGGAAGTCGAGTACGACACTCAGGAGGTAAGCTAGCGACCGTCAGGAGGCTAGCTAACGACAGTCAGGAGGTAAGCTAGCGATAGTCAGGAGGTAAGCTAACGACAGTAGGGAGGTAAGCTAACGACCGTCAGGGAAGTCCAGTACGACAGTCAGGAGGTAAGCTAGCGACCGTCAGAAGGTAAGCTAATGACAGTCAGGAGGTAAGCTAACGACAGTCAGGAGGTAAGCTAACGACAGTCAGGAGGTAAGCTAACGATAGTCAGGAGGTAAGCTAACGACAGTCAGGAGGTAAGCTAACGACAGTCAGGAGGTAAGCTAACGACCGTCAGGGAAGTCCCGTACCACAGTCAGGAGGTAAGCTAACGACAGTCAGGAGGTAAGCTAACGACAGTCAGGAAGTAAGCTAGCGACCGTCAGGGAAGTCCCGTACGACAGTCAGGAGGTAAGCTAACGACAGTCAGGAGGTAAGCTAACGACAGTCAGGAGGTAAGCTAGCGACCGTCAGGGAAGTCCCGTACGACAGTCAGGAGGTAAGCTAACGACGGTCAGGAGGTAAGCTAATGACAGTCAGGAGGTAAGCTAAGGACAGTCAGGAGGTAAGCTAACGACAGTCAGGAGGTAAGCTAACGGCCGTCATTTTTGGCCAAATCAGTACGTAGTACTAGTATTGTAGGCGGTTCATAAACAGACTACATTTCCCATGAGCACCATCACCCACTGTGGTAAAGGTTCAGTGTGTAGAAATGGGAATAGTTAGTCAGTTTCTAGAGTGAAACTTTCCCCTGCTCACCCCTCCTGTTGGTGCAGCTACGGTGGCCTTTGAGTACAAGAAGCTCCTGTGATGCATGCAAGTGTTTATGACACGTCAAAAATTATTACCCCCTGGCCATAAGTAGTCAATAGTTCACCTTTCTGAGCCTCACCTGACAACAACCTCTTCAAGTAGTTCTTTACAAGGTTGGCACATGTCTCTTGAGGGATTTTGGCCCATTCTTCCAATACAAACTGTTCCAGCTGGTCCAAAGTACAGGGTTTCTGAGCATGGACATTCACTTTGAGCACCCGCCACAGATTCCCAACAGGATTGAGGTCTGGGCTCTGCACAGACCACTCCAGGACCTTGGTTTTGGTGTCCTTTAAGAACTGTTTGACCAATTTTGACGTAAGCTTTGTGTCATTGTCTTGTTGGAAGACCCAGCGCCGACCAAAGCCTAGACTAAGATCAGAGTTCTTCACATTATCCCTCAAACTGTCAACATAACTTTCTTTTTTCATGATGCCATGCACCCGAACAAGGCTCCCTGTGTCTGAGGCTGCAAAACAGCCCCACAGTACGATGCTTCCTCCACCATGTTTAACTCTGGGAACAGTGTTCTAAGGGTTGAAGGACTCTCCCTTTCTTGGTCAAACATAATCAACATCCATGTGGCCAAACAGTCCCATCAGACCAAAGGACAGACTTCCAAAACTCATCTTTACCTTTCAAATGTTTAGTCTGGCTCTGATGTGCCGCTCTTTGAGTAAAGGGGTTCTTCTGGGATGATGGTCCTGAAGCCCACTACAATGAAGATCCCTCACAACTGTGTTCCTTCAAACATCAAATCCAGAAGAGGTCAGGCCAGCAACAATCACCTTGGCAGATGTCTGGAGCTTCTTGCTGACATCTTCGACTATTTTCTTCTCCAGAGTTCTTGAAATCTTGCATTTTCTACCACGCCTTGATTTGTTTCTTACAGAGTTTGCCTTCTTGTACTTTGCAATGATGCAACATACAGCTGATCTAGACACTGTAAAACGCCTGGACATGGCAGTATAGTCTTCCCCCTTATTGTGAGCCTCCATTATCCTCTTTCTGAGCTTATGATTTCCTTTGTCCTCCTAATTGCGTCTAAATCCTCCGCACTGCACCTTTAATTTAGCTTTAAATGTTGTTTTATTCATTGATGTGACGCTGCTGTCCTCAAGAGTCACCAAACTGAATTAAAACACTGATAAAGAGCTCTTATATCTCCATAAACATCTGCAGTATCATGTTTTTTTAATGCCACAGATCAGCAGGACGCTTGCTGCCTGCCAGCTCGGTGTCTGAGTTTCCTGCTGTCTGCATCACCCGCAGCCAAACCGCACAGAAAGTGACCACTGCTCTGAGACCGGTTCTGTCACACACACACCCCCCCTGCTTGTGCTATCATTTTGTCGAATCCAGAACCTGTCAGTCAGCTGTCACGTCCAATGACTCTGCTGCTGCACAGAGGCCAGAGTCCAGGAGAGAGGAGGAGAGTCCACAGAGCGAGAGGGGGAACCTATCATCCTTTATCTATGTCCTTCGTTTTCATTTTGCATCATCAGGAGAGGTTCATACATGTCATGATTCATGAAGCTCCAGCGGGGTAAAGAGAGTCCGTGTTTCTTTTTAGATGCTTCCTGAGAGTCATTAAAACCTCCAGCCAGCACTTCCTGCCAAGTGGACACCTTTTAACGGCCTCTGGTCCGGTGGATTCGGAAGCCAAATCTCTCAGAGTTACAGCTTTGATGTGTTTTCCTGTCAAACACCTGAGCTCACACTTTCCTGTTGTTTTTAAAACGTCAATCAGCCGTCAGATAAAATAAGAGGCGAGCCTGCAGCGGGGTGATGGATGGACAAAGGAGCAGGTTCTTCTTTGTGTCTCTCTGAGGTGAAGACGTCCTCTGAAGAGAAGGTGTCGTACATGTCATCAATATTCATGACTCAGCACCTCAGATTTCATACAGTGAATTATGATGACTGCAGATGCAGTATAAGTTAGATAAATATGTATAATTATTAAAAAGAGCAGTCCAATGAGTCACTTTTTAATCTCTTCTAAATTTACATTAAAGCATATTTCTTCTTGCTTCTTTCTTGTTTTTCAATCACTGTAAAGCTCTTTGGGTTGCATTTGATTTGTATGAAAGGTGCTCTATAAATAAAGCTTGATTGATTGAACGATTGATCAAAAAAAGTAATATTATTCAGGTTTCTCACCAAAACGTGAATTTCCTTTTCTTAATGTGATTTTTTTTATTTTTTTTATGATTTGAAATGTTTTAATTTTATGAGAAATATTGAAGTAAGGAAATGCAAATAATGACAATATGATAACTACATAAGAAAACTGACAGAATCATCAATCAAATGAAAAATAAATAAATATGATATATCATAAACGATAAATAATTATAAAAAGAAATAAATAATAATAAATAAAACATATATAATAATAATACAATATAAAATAATAATATTGATTAAAAATAAAAAGGAGAAATACATCTTAAAAGTAAAAATAATCTTTAATAAATAACAAATAATTATACAAAAAATTATAATAGTAATAATGATGATAAATAATAATAATAATGTATAATAATTATACAGTTAAAATAATAATAATAATTTATAATGATTGCTGAAATTGATTAGAAATAAAAAAGGGTAAATAAATAAGTAAAATTAATCAATAAGAAATATTATAAAAAATAAATGAATAATAATCAAGAAATAATAATAATAATAATAATAATAATAATAATAATAATAATAATAATAATAATAATAAAATAAAAACATAATAATACTACTGCTAATAATAATAATAAATGATAACAATTATGATTTTTTTTTAAATGGTAAATAAATATACAGAAATGATCCCATAAAATTAGAACAAAAAATTATAAAACGTGTGAACATAACAACTAGTCTAATGAGAGACAAATCTATCAGTTTAAAGCTCTTTAGAGGTCCTGTCTGGAAATCTTAACTTCATATCTCCATCAAAAAGCAGTATCATTAAATATGTCTGTGAAGGTTCTCAGTCATCCAGGTCATGGTAATTCAAAGCTTGATCTGTAAGGCAACTACCAGTCCAGTTGCCTTACAGATCAAGCTTTGGAGTATCATTCAAGTTTCTCTGTTTAACTGTGAAAGCTCTAATTCAAAGTTCTTTTTCCTGATTATTCAAAGTACTTAAAGTGTGTAGAAGTATCAGGTCTGAGATGTAGCTCCTCCTGCTTCAAGCATACATCCTCTTATCTGTGTGAGCTAATGAATCAGCTCTGTTCGGTGTTGATGTATTGATGTGTTGATGTGAGCGTGGCTTCAAACCTCTTCGGATGTGGAGATACGGGCGTCGTGTTTCCCTGTGATAGCATCGCTCAGAGATGCACGGATGGATGTGTGTAATGAGATGGATTAGACCGGAGAGACCCCTGACATGAAGGGACACTTGTGTTATTATTAATGGTTAGATATGAGATCTCTTTAGAGATGAGATATCAGCTCTGAATGTGCGGCGTTGATAAAGTGTCGACCCTTGCTTGAGGTAACGTGATGATCCGTTAGAGCTCCTGGATTGCTTTTTGGCTGAAACGTTTATAACCTGTTGTTGATTCCCTCCCTCCCTCCCTCCCTCCCTCCCTCTCTCCCTCCCTCCCTCCTCATCACAGTCTTTCACGTCTCAGTGATTGTCTCTCATCCTCCTCTCTCTCAGTCCGGAGTTGATTCACTGTTTGTTCGTCAGCGACTCTCCATTAACCCCGAGGTCCGTGGAGGTCACCTCTCTGCAGAGCTCTTCAGAGACACACCGGGCTGCAGCTCTGATCCCCACGTCTCTGAAATGACCTCCTCTCCAGTGTTTATGTGTTTTTAAGGTGACTCCTTCAGTTAATGGGCTCCACACAGAGGACCGGGAATCAAGTGAAGTAATAGGAGCTGCAGCTGAAGCAGGGGGACTCTTTTCTTGTTGCGGCCTGAACTTATTTATCGATTCTCCGTCTGGATATTTAGAGGTAGATTCACTGAGGATGGACTGCAGCAGCTAGCAGCACCAAGACACACACATCATTTACCCCTCTGCCTCAAGGTCGATTTCACAAAGTATAATGTACTAATTAAATCTCCTGAACATGTCAATTAAAGCATGAGGAGACGTGGTCCTGTTTTAAATCACAGAGTGGACCGAACCTGGAAATACAAAAGACTGAGCTCCTTACTGAGTCAGATACAAAGACACCCACAGAGACGGATCCATGTGAGTTCTGCTTATAGTTAGAGGGTTGGACCAGCTCTTTGTTATGCTGCTATAGGCTCAGACTTCTATAGGCTTAGACTGCTATAGGCTCAGATTGCTATAGGCTTGGACTGCTATAGACTCAGACTGCTATGGCATCGGACTACTATGGGCTCAGACTGCAATGGGCTTAGACTGTTATAGACTCAGACTGCTATAGGCTCAGACTACTAAAGGCTTAGACTACTATAGGCTTAGACTACTATAGACTCTAACTACTATAGGCTTAGACTACTATAGACTCTAACTACTATAGGTTTAGACTGCTATAGGCTCAAACTGCTATAGGCTTAGACTGCTATAGGCTCAGATTGCTATAGGCTTGGACTGCTATAGACTCAGACTGCTATAGGCTCAGACTATTATAGGCTCAGACTGCTATAGACTCAGACTGCTATAGGCTCAGATTGCTATAGGCTCAGACTATTATAGGCTTAGACTGCTATAGGCTTAGACTACTATAGGCTCAGACTGCTATAGGCTTAGACTGCTATAGGCTCTAACTACTATAGGCTCAGACTGCTATAGGCTTAGACTACTATAGGCTTAGACTGCTATAGGCTCAGACTGCTATAGGCTTAGACTGCTATAGGCTCTAACTACTATAGGCTCAGACTGCTATAGGCTCTAACTACTATAGGCTCAGACTGCTATAGGCTTAGACTTTTATAGGCTTAGACTGCTATAGGCTCAGACTGCTATAGGCTTAGACTGCTATAGGCTTAGACTACTATAGGCTCAGACTGCTATAGGCTTAGACTGCTATAGGCTTAGACTACTATAGGCTCAGACTACTATAGGCTTAGACTTCTATAGGCTCAGACTACTATAGGCTTAGACTTTTATAGGCTTAGACTGCTATAGGCTCAGACTATTATAGGCTCAGACTGCTATAGACTCAGACTGCTATAGGCTCGGATTGCTATAGGCTCAGACTGCTATAGACTCAGACTGCTATAGGCTTAGACTGCTATAGGCTCTAACTACTATAGGTTTAGACTGCTATAGGCTCAAACTGCTATAGGCTTAGACTACTATAGGCTCAGACTACTATAGGCTCAGACTACTATAGGCTTAGACTTCTATAGGCTCAGACTACTATAGGCTCAGACTGCTATAGGCTTAGACTGCTATAGGCTTAGACTGCTATAGGCTTAGACTACTATAGACTCAGACTACTATAGACTCAGACTGCTATAGACTCAGACTGCTATAGGCTCAGACTGCTATAGGCTCAGACTGCTATAGACTCACACTACTATAGACTCAGACTGCTATAGGCTGAGACTGCTATAGGCTCAGACTGCTATAGACTCAGACTACTATTGACTTAGACTACTATAGGCTTAGACTGCTATAGGCTTAGACTGCTATAGACTCAGACTGTTATAGGCTCAGACTGCTATAGGCTCAGACTGCTATAGGCTCAGACTACTATAGGCTCAGACTGCTATAGGCTTAGACTGCTATAGGCTCTAACTACTATAGGCTCAGACTGCTATAGGCTTAGACTACTATAGGCTTAGACTGCTATAGGCTCAGACTGCTATAGGCTTAGACTGCTATAGGCTCTAACTACTATAGGCTCAGACTGCTATAGGCTCTAACTACTATAGGCTCAGACTGCTATAGGCTTAGACTTTTATAGGCTTAGACTGCTATAGGCTCAGACTGCTATAGGCTTAGACTGCTATAGGCTTAGACTACTATAGGCTCAGACTGCTATAGGCTTAGACTGCTATAGGCTTAGACTACTATAGGCTCAGACTACTATAGGCTTAGACTTCTATAGGCTCAGACTACTATAGGCTTAGACTTTTATAGGCTTAGACTGCTATAGGCTCAGACTATTATAGGCTCAGACTGCTATAGACTCAGACTGCTATAGGCTCGGATTGCTATAGGCTCAGACTGCTATAGACTCAGACTGCTATAGGCTTAGACTGCTATAGGCTCTAACTACTATAGGTTTAGACTGCTATAGGCTCAAACTGCTATAGGCTTAGACTACTATAGGCTCAGACTACTATAGGCTCAGACTACTATAGGCTTAGACTTCTATAGGCTCAGACTACTATAGGCTCAGACTGCTATAGGCTTAGACTGCTATAGGCTTAGACTGCTATAGGCTTAGACTACTATAGACTCAGACTACTATAGACTCAGACTGCTATAGACTCAGACTGCTATAGGCTCAGACTGCTATAGGCTCAGACTGCTATAGACTCACACTACTATAGACTCAGACTGCTATAGGCTCAGACTGCTATAGACTCAGACTGCTATAGGCTCAGACTGCTATAGGCTCAGACTGCTATAGACTCACACTACTATAGACTCACACTGCTATAGGCTCAGACTGCTATAGGCTCAGACTGCTATAGACTCAGACTACTATTGACTTAGACTACTATAGGCTTAGACTGCTATAGGCTTAGACTGCTATAGACTCAGACTGTTATAGGCTCAGACTGCTATAGGCTCAGACTGCTATAGGCTCAGACTACTATAGGCTCAGACAACTATAGGCTTAGACTGCTATAGTCTCAGATTACTATAGGCTCAGACTGCTATAGGCTTAGACTTTTATAGGCTTAGACTGCTATAGTCTCAGATTACTAGAGGATTAAACTGTTGTAGGCTCTAACACAATGACGAGTCAATAAAACTCTACTTCTGTTGAGCAGCAGGTTAGTGAGTCTGACCTGGGACCGATAATAACAGACTCACTGCTGTTAAAACACATAACAGCTTTGCTCCCCACTAAAGATCTAACCGTGTTGTTCCCCAGAGGCGTAGCAGTGATTCTCAGCCACATTGATTACTTACTCCCGATCTGACCCGCAGCAGCTGGTTGTTAAATAATTCAGCTCCCCCTCCTCCTGACCCCTCCTCTGCTGTAAAGCGATCCGTCCCTCAGACTGACTCAGTCCCCCTGACGGCTGAAGTATTCACTGAGGAGCTGTTAGAGCGAGGTGTGGTGCAAAAAGCATCATGACTCTGTGAATCCCTGTTACACAACGCCATGCACGTTAGCTCTGACATACAGAGGAAGTAAGTGACATTGATGAACGCTGCGGTGTTCCAAAGGTTGAACTGTTTTCAACCGAGAGTGTGAGACAGAAATCAGTCCATCCATTCACAGATCAGTGGCTCACCTGTCTCTTGGTGTGTTCGCTGACCTCGCCCGGCATGTCGTGGGCGCTCTTGATGAGCGTGCGAGCGATGTGGTAGTAATACACGGAGATGATGGTGAGAGGGATCAGGAAGTAAACCAAGAAGATCATCACGGAGTGGATCTTTGGATGCATCTGATTGGACATCGGGTAGGGCACGCAGTTCACGAAGGTGACGTTCGTGTTGTCCCGGTGACCCTGAGAGGGGAGGGAACAAGGAGAGATGGTGAGGATAGGAGAGAGGACAGAGAAGAGTGTGGACGAGGAGAATGGTAAGGATAGGAGAGAGGACAGAGAAGAGTGTGGACGAGGAGAGATGGTAAGGATAGGAGAGAGGACTTAGAAGAGTGTGGACGAGGAGAGATGGTAAGGATAGGAGAGAGGACAAAGAAGAGTGTGGACAGGGAGGACAATGAAAAGAGAGAGAGAGAGATGATGGAGTGAGATAATAGAGAAGTGTAATGGTAGTAAAGGACAGAGCGGGCAGAGAGAGCAGAGACATAAAAACACATCAGTAAAGATCATCAAACAGACGGAGGTGTTAAATGGACGCTCTTGTCGTTCATAAATCTGACTCTAACGCTCTTTATCGCCGTCAGGGGGGAAGTTAGTGCGAGGGGAACTCTGCAGAGACGATGCTGCAGAGATCAGGCATCAGCGGGACGTGATGGACGGCAAACATTCAGTGTGAGTGGACACGAGGTCACAAACACTGTTTCAATCTCTCCATGTCTGAGTTTAAAGACACGAGGTCATCTGTGGAGTTAAAAGTCGATGGATGTAACAACAAGAAGAAACCCAGACACTGAAAGCAGCACGTAAAGGAGATTACAGATTGATTGGTTGTGTTTACCTGTAAGGTGACAACTTGAGAGAAGATAGCCTCAGGGATAGCCAGCAGGACGGACAGCAGCCAGATAGAAACCGCCTTCAGACACGTCCAAAAGACGGCGCTGGACGTCTGGATGTCCATCGGGTTCACTATGGCCTTGTACCTGATGGAGACAGAGAGAGGGAGAGGTATTCATTTAATGTCTAATAGATGAATTCAACCAGATCCATGTCCAATTCTGATCTGGCACAGCACTGGAGCTGCCGTAGACGTCCTCCTGCTGCGGACGATCTGGACTCCAGCTGATACGGACGTGCTGGACTCCAGCGGCAACAGCTTCTACGACTCGTCTCATCACTGTCACTTCTCTCTCTTACTCCCCTCTATCTGTCTTTCCAGACCCAACTCGGTCTCAGCAGATGTGTGTCTAACTTGAGTCTGGTCCTGCTGGAGGTTTCTGCCTGTTAAAGGAAGTTTGTCCTCTCCACTGTAACTAGCTAAATACTGCGATGTGCAATGCTCATGGTGGATTAAGGTGGGGTCAGACTGAGTCTTACCCTGTCTTGGTGTTGGGTCTCTGTTCATAATTTGACATAGAGTGGTCTAGACCTGCTCTGTTTGTAAAAGAGTCTTGAGATAACGTTTGTTGTGATTTGGCGCTATACAAATAAAGATTGATTGATTGATTGATTGATTGGATCTGAAAGGTTTCTATTCTAGTCAATGTGTTAACTTCCACTGGATCCGCTCTGTTGCTCCATTTCTGATCCAGCAGCCCTGCTTGCTTTTGGGACTTTATATTGAGCATCACTGCACCGGATCTGATAGCTTTCTATTCTAGTCAATGTGTTAACTTCCACTGGATCCACTCTGTAGCTCCATTTCTGATCCAGCAGCCCTGCTTGCTTTTGAGACTTTATATTGAGCATCTTAAAATAATCCAAGTTGGATTACAAAGTAAATATTTGAAGGTGTAATCAAAGTTTAAAGGTTTATCAAAAATGTACAGTCATTTGTGACAGATCGGATCCGTTTCCGGTCTGTCTCCGATCCGTCACAGCACCGGATCTGATTGGTTTCTATTCTAGTCAATGTGTTAACTTCCACTGGATCCACTCCATTGCATTCCAGCTGCTGATACTCAAGACTTCTATTTGTGCCGGATGCCGGAGCACGACGCATCAATCTCAACAGAGCAGATGGAGCGGGACAGGAAGTCAGGTTTCACCAAAACAAAAATGAAAACATCTGGTTAATTTTCAAAATAAAACCAGGACCTGGAGTCAACAGGTCAGAGGTTTTCAGAGGACCAGAAAGACAACATGGATGAGGAGAGGAGGAGGAGAGTCCTTGATTCAGTGATTACAGCAGGAAAACCTCGGTCACATGACTCCAGCTGTCCGGTGGTCCTGCTCCAGACGAGAGAGCATGGAGCTGGACCACAGTGGATCGGAGATGGACCGGACACGGATCTGGTGGAGGTCGGATGTGATAGCAAACTCATCCTCTACTTTTGAGCTTTCACTTCCAAAATCCACCAAAAAAAAACCTCAGCCAATCCCAGCTGACTTTGGGTGGAAGGCAGGTGATACAGCTGGAGGTAGTCTGTGACCTCCAGGGCTCCTAATGAGCCCATCATTGACAGCACCTGCCCTCATTGCACCCAGCTTGAGCTCATCAGCCTGGCTGCTCAATCAAAGGAGCACCTTTCCCTCAGTTAGGTGAGTGCGCAACAGAGAAGACAACACCTTCAGTTGTTTCCTCTGGGTTTGGTTTGAAGAGTGTGTTGAGAGAGAGAGTGTGTATGTTGTGGAGGGAAGGAGGGTGGCAACAGGATCATTAAAAAGAGGATTGATCTCTCAGGAGAGTTTTTTTTTGCAGATCACAGTTGGTTAAGGTCTGTTCCTTAGTTTGTCTACTCTTTGTAGTAGAATTAGTGGGTGGCTGTGGAGCTTCACACCTCCACTCCACCTTTTAGACCCCAAAGGCCTTACATCTGTTTGTATTTGAGGGTTTTAAGTCCTTTTTGTTAGTGTCCCTGTCCATGACCTCTGACCTTCATGTCATGCAGCTTGCAGACATTTAACAGCAGGGTTCACCCTGGACAGGTCTTGAACCTATCACAGGGCAAACATGGAAAGACAGACAACCATCACGCACACATGCACACCTATGTGCAATTTAGAGTGACCAGTCAACCTGGTGAGCATGTTTTTGGACTGTGGGAGGAAGCTGGAGTACCCAAAGAGAACATGCAAACTCCACACAGAAAGGCACCTGCCTGACAGGGGACTAGAACCAGGAACCTTCTCACTGTAAGGCAACAGCACTACCCACTGCACCACCATGCAGCCAAACTAAAACAACACTCCATCGTAAATCTGTGTATGAACTGGAGTTAAGATAAGAAATGATTCAAATAGTTTTAATTAGAATGATTCAGACGTTAGAAAGCTGCTGCTGTAGATTTCTGCATCATTAAAAGAGATGGAATAAGGCGACCGTTCCCCGTTCACGAGTCCTCGGCGGAAACTAAACATCAATCATGTTTTAATCTGAAAGATAATTTTTCTTTGGGCAGCATTAGTGACTCAGAGCGCTTGGTGAGTTAATGAGAAACTCCAGCAGCTGTGGGAAAGCTGCACACCGGAGCACAAAGAGAGAGGAAACAATGAGCCTGTGCTCACTTCTACTGTATGAGTTATTCTTCATGAGGAGTTGTGGAGCTGCTTTTTTAAATCCTCCATCAGAGCTGAGCGGTGATTCAGCTGGACGGGATACATCTGTGGAAGTGAGGGACGGACGTCTGGGAGTCTGTTCATGTTTATCTGAAGTGCTTTGTTAATAATGAACAACCTGGACAAGCAAATGTTCCTTTGCTATGATTAATTTTTCAAATGAGTGAGTGTGAGGATGTGAGTGAGTTTGACAAGAACCAAACTGTGATGGTGAGACGACCGGGTCAGAGGGCTAAGCTGCAGCTCATGTGGGGTGTTCCCGGTATGCAGGGTCAGAACTACCAAAAGTTGTCCAAGGAAGGAAAACCAGAGAACCAGAGACAGGGTTAGGGTAACCAAAGGTGCATTTGGACCAAGAGTTCCAGGGTCTTTTAGCTCCCAGAACTACTTTCCCCTGAACTAAAAGGTTCCTGTGCTCCCATGTTGTCTGCGTTTCGACCGTGGGCTGAAGTCCCGGGTAGATTGTGCAAATCAGGCCAGTGATGTATGGAGAAAATTTTTTTAAATGCACTACACCACCAGACCAGTAGAGGGCAGTAAAACAAAGAGGAATGCCATTCATCACAGATGACACCATAGAAGCAGACGGACAGGCAGGTATCATTATGAGCATCACAACAGTTAGCCTGTTAGCATGAAGAGACTCAGCTGGTCTGTTTTAGATGGTGCTATATTTCATCACAGATGGATTCACTGAATCAACACGTGAGAGGAGATAAGCACGAGTAGCAAAGATGTTTCAACACGGCTTTAAAATCCTTTGACACTACACCACCAGACCAGTAGAGGGCAGTAAAACAAAGACAAATGCCATTCATCACAGATGGAAAAACAATGAATGTGAATGGTTTTTGGAAAAAATTTAAAAAAACTTTGAAAAAAACTTTGAAAAAACTTTGAAAAAAACTTTGAAAAAGAAATTTGAAAAAAAAATTTGAAAAAAAAATTTGAACAAAAATTTGAAAAAAAAATTTGAAAAAAAAATTTGAAAAAAATTTGTTGAAAAAAAAAAAAATTGAAAACTTTTTTTTTGAAAGAAAAAATATTGACAAAAAAAATTGACAAAAAAGTTGACCGGAGCCTGTCAAAAAAAAATTATTTTCCTCATATTTGAAATTGTGCTCCAAAAGCAGAAAAACATGAAAAAAAGTGAAAATTTTGCTCCTGTGGTTAAAGACGTGGAAAAAGCAATGAATGAATCAACACGTGAGAGGAGATAAGCCCGAGTAGCAAAGACGTTTCAACACGGCTTTAAAATCCTTTTGAACTCAAAAAGCCGTGATCGCAGAGATCGGCCGGTGTTTTGGTTTAAACAGCGACCCTGTTAACTGGAGACTCTCAGCCGGATGCATCCCTCATAAACGTCTTTGGACCATCATTAAATATCTGATGAGGATATTTGGAAATCTTAATAAAAACTAAACTAGTTTGCATTCCCAGGAACTCCCTCTGTGTTTCAACAGCTGTGTAAACTCCACAAACACTGACACGTTCAGCTGAAGGTCTCCAGTTTACAGGGACACTTTGAAAACCGGAACACCGGGAGGAGAGACGCATTCACGGTGGGCTGAGAGAAGACTACTGTTACAAAGTTTTACAAAATGTAATGGCGGTAGAACCCACCATTACAGGTGCTCACCTGTTAGGCTGTTTAAAGGATGGAGGACATCGTGCTGATGCGTTACGGTTTAAGACGAAACATGTGAAGACAACAGATATTTAGAGATCGAACGAATCCTTTGGAAAAGTCTGACGATGTAGAAATATACAGCACATTTAGATTTAGGAGACTCAACATAATTCTTAGGTAAACCTACCAGCAACACCGTGAAGTGAATCCTTCCCTAACAACTCTGTTAACAAGTCCTCATCCTTTAATGGGGGGACAGGTGGTCCTCCACCTGGACCACGTTGGTGGCGGTGCTTGTTGCTCAAAGCTGCTTTCATGTTGCTGATTTTACTTTGTAGGTCTTCTACTGAGCGCGCTCAGAAACACCACATGCATTTACCCGGTTCAAGATCTGAAGACAGACTTTCCCTTCCTCCTTGTTTGTTCTCTTTGAGGGTTGACTTACTGAGAACAGCTGTTTGTTCATTCTAGATTCTTCTAATCAAATTCATTTCTTCTTCCGCTAAAAATTTGTTTTTTCTTGATCTTCTCTCAGTCACACCGGTACCGCTCGCCAGTGGCGGTTCTGGGGAGGGGCCAACAGGGGCCAGTGCCCCTGTAAAACTGAACCTGGGCCCCCCTGTGTCCCTCCCCCTCCACACCAAAGCAATATTAAACAATAAAAAAAGCTTCGGTATCGCGCCGATGTTACATGCAGAACACATGCGTGTGGCACTTGGTTCCAGTCCCTTAGAGCGCTAACGGACTCATGTTGAGTCTAAACAGCCAATCAGCTGCTGTCAGTCTGCATGTTGATCTAGTACACAGTAGTATAGATGTCTAGTATAAAGGGATGCACTGATGTTTTGCCAGTTTGTTCTCAGCTGGTCCTCGCCCTTCTCAGTCTCTTTTGTCAGGGTTGAATGTGACCCTCTGACAACACCCTTGGCCCCAGCCTGGCCCCTCCAGTGAAATTGGTCTAGAACCGTCACTGCCGCTCGCCATGTTTTATTGTAGTTTATGTGTAGTAGGCATGCACAATTTGAATCTGTTGGATAAGGGATTTCCAGGAGGTTCCCTGGACATATGGCGTTTTGCACCAGCTTGCTTTCATAGCGCAATTAGTGAATTGGCCAATTAATTGCAGTCGTGCATGCGGCTAACGCTACGGCCAAATGGGCCGTTAAGACTAATGGTCCCGTTTGTGTAATAGCTGGACGTGCATACGGACCCAGATCTTGACCTTTTAATTTCCATCTCAGATTAAAGTCTGATTCCTCATCCTTGTCCGCACGTGAGAAACCAGTCCTCCACTTCCTGCTTTATTCAACTCCCTCAGAGGGTCACACCGAGGTCATACGTCATTCAGCCTGAATCTCACACTCTGTCAAACACCTCTCTTTACATCATTTCACCCTGTCTCACTTCTCAGGCTCGTAGATGTAATGCCTCATTTATTATTGATGCTGCATAGGAGCTAAAAAGTTTAACATTTCATCCCCAGGCGGTAAATTTCTCACACATGAAGTGCAGGCTCGCTCAGACATGCAGGTGTTTGTGAGGTGGTAAGATTACGAGGGAGGAAAAGGTCTGGGGGCAAATGTTTGTCAGGGTCTGCATGTACGAGCGACGAGGGCAGCAGGAGTTCATCGCACACACGCTCAGAGTCACTTTTGTTCCAAGCTTTAAGAGTAAAGCGGTAAACACAGGCACTGATGTACAGGATAACCTTGGGACTGTCCCTCAGCGTGTGTTTCTCTGAAAAGGTGCATTTATGCCTCGATTTCAGGGTCAGTGTCATCCGTCTGCATCAGCTCCAATGTTCAGATTAATGCTGCTGGCCTTGCAGAAAACAGAACCACTACTTCACTGCTTTTATTTCCAACTACCTCAAAGCGGGGACAGGACTGGGTGTCATGAAAAGAGTAGTAACAGTGATCTGTTCAGAAATGCTACTCATCGGGGCTGGGTGGGTGGCTGGTGTCCCTGTCACCCTCCGTCCCCCTGCTGCCCCCTCCCCTGTGGGGGCCTGGTCCGCGGCTGCCCTCGGGGCCGGGTTTCCCGGGGTTCCCTCGCGGTTCCCTTTGGGGGGTGGGGTGGTGCACAGCCGGGGGGGTGTTACTACGGCAGCCATTGGGGTGTCCCTCCATGCCCCCGCGGCCTGATCCATCAGTCGCAGGGCGTGGGTGGGGGGCGTGGCTGGGGGGAGTGGTCAGGCCGTCTGGGGGGGGCGGGGGGGATTGGCCCTGCCGCCTCCGCCCTCCCCCCGCTCCGGCGCGCCGGTTGCCGGGCTCTGGTCCTGGTCCTGCCCGTCTGCCTGGCTGTCTGCTCCTGGTGCCGGGCCCCCTCGGCCCTGGTGGCTCCTTTGGCTCGGTCTTGGGGGGCTGTGGGGGCGGTGTTGTGGGGGTGTCCCTTGGGGGGGCTGCGGGATCTCTCCCCTCTCGCCCCCCTTTCCTCCTACTGGGTGACCTGGGGGTCGCCCTGGGTGCTCCGGCGGTACCTGTTTGCTTCCGGTCTGGGTCCTTGGCTTGTCCCCTGGCCTGGGTCTCCCGCAGCGGGTTGGGTCCTTCGGTCTGACTGCTCTCGCGGCCCGGGTGCCGGGCCGTACCTCTCGGCTGATCTGACCCAAGTGGTTTCATCTGCACCAGTGGTGGTCTTGTTACACAAATAGAACACAGCACGGCGGCAACCCTCTGCGACCCAAGCTTCAGTAATGATTGTGGACACTAAGGGTTGCTTAATCATTAGTATCACCCCACAGAGTTTTTTTTTGGCATCATGGTGAGATGGTCCCTCTCCATCTAAGTGTGTTAGGTCTCTCTCTCCTTCTCTCTCCCTGTCCCTTTGTATATCCTTATGTAATCTTTCTTTCACTTTCTCTTATTTTTTTTTATTTTTTTGGGCCCACCTAGGTGTGCACGCCCTCTTTTACAGAACATGATATTAGCTGCCAATAAAAGATAGGCCAGAGTTCTAAGAGGGATGGTGATGGTCGCATGCACACAGTCACAAGCACAGAAGAAAAAGGTTTTCTTTCTTTTCTTTTGCTGCAAAAATAAATTGCATGAATATTTGACAGTTTGTGACAAACATGACACAAACCAGAAATATATATGCAGACAAGAGAAAAAGAAATAAGAGAAGAAAAAAGAAAAAAAAAAGAAATGCTACTCATTAAAACGTTGAATACTTTAGTTTTGATGTTTTAAACGATGCTCTAATGAGCAAATCAGGGCCGTATGGATTCAGGTGTGTGTGTGTGTGTGTGTGTGTGTGTGTGTATGTGTGTGTGTGTGTGTGTGTGTGTGTGTGCGTGTACATTGTGATTCAGGACAGCACGACCTCAGCACAGAATCACAAAGTCAGAACCTTGAACATTTATTCAAACACACGTGTGACAAAAGGCTGAGGAGCTTCACTTCAGAGGAGTCCTGAGAGTGTGCAGGATTCAGTGTTTCTGAGCGTTAATTTATTCAAGGGGAAGGTGACACTTTCTGCTCTGCACACACACACACACACACACACACACACACACACACACACACACACCTCTACAGTAATCTTTTCATCCACAGAGATGCTCTTGTGGTAGATTTGGGATGATTGGGAACTGATTGGTAGATTTTCTGTAACAGAGGTCTACAGTGACTAACGAGCTGAAAGGCCGGGGTTCAACACGCTCAAACAAACACTAAGGAGGGTGAGCTCTGATTGCTTTTGAGACTTTATATTGAGCATCTTAAAGAATCCCAGTTGGCTTTAAAAGTAATTATTTGAAGGTGTAATCAAAGTTTAAAGGTTTAGAAAGACGTACAGCCATTTGGGACATATCCGTGTCCGGTCCGCCACAGCACCAGATCTGATATTCTAGTCAATGTGTTAACTTCCACTGGATCCGCTCCGTCTCTGATCCGGCAGGTTCGGAGCCCTCCGGATCAGATACACAAGACTTCTATTCTTACAGGATGCCGGAGCACGACGTATCAATCTCAACAGAGCAGATGGAGGCGGGACAGGAAGTCAGGTTTCACCAAAACAAAATGAAAACATCGGGTTAATTTTCAGAATAAAACACTGTGTTATCACCAGATCGTATTTCACTTAACTACAACAACAAACCAAAGTCATGATGAGCGGAGCCAGGACCTGGAGTCAACAGGTCAGAGGTTTTCAGAGGACCAGGAAGACAACATGGATGAGGAGAGGAGGAGGAGGAGGAGAATCCTTGATTCAGGGATTACAGCGGGGGGAAACCTCGGTCACATGACTCCAGCTGTCCGGAGGTCCTGGGTGGTGTTGACGGACAGGGAGCACAGATCCGGACCGCAATGGATTGCAGACAGACCGGACAAGGATTTGGTGTAAGTACGATGTTAGTGTCTCTTCCTGTTTCTTTTCATCAGCTTTGAGTGTGTACTAAAAGTAATGAGGGATGTTGTCTAAAAATATTTCTTGCATCGGGCTGTAAACATGTTTAATCCTGCTTTGAAGTTTAAGTTTTAATATGGGACCTAATGGGGATTCCTTAGTTTTTGGAGGCAGCCTCAAGTGGACATTCGAGGAACTGTGTTATCACCAGAACGTATTTCACTTAACTACAACAACAAACCAAAGTCATGATGAGTGGAGCCAGGACCTGGAGTCAACAGGTCAGAGGTTTTCAGAGGACCAGGAAGACAACATGGATGAGGAGAGGAGGAGGAGGAGAATCCTTGATTCAGGGATTACAGCAGGAAAACCTCGGTCACATGACTCCAGCTGTCCGGTGGTCTTGCTCTGGATGAGAGAGCACAGAGTCGGACCGCAGTGGATCGGAGAGGGACCTGACACGGATCTGGTGGAAGTCGGATGTGATAGCAAACTCATCCCCTACTTTTGATATTTCTCCTCCAAAATCCAACAAACAAAACCTCATATTCTGAAATGATGAAAGAGTTCTACACTTTCCATACATGCATTATCTTGACCGCTTATACTGTCCGGTGTCACAAGGGGGCTGGAGCCAATCCCAGCTGACTTTGGGCGGAAGGCAGGGTACACCCTGGACAGGTCGCCATCCTATCACAGGGCAAACATGGAAAAACAGACAACCATTCACTCACACACTCACACCTACAGGGAATTTAGAGTGACCAATTAACCTGGTGAGCATGTTTTTGGACTGTGGGAGGAAGCTGGAGATCAGATCATATTTCCTATTTCACTTAACTACAACAACAAACCAAAGTCATGATGAGCGGAGCCAGGCCTGGAGTCAACAGGTCAGAGGTTTTCAGAGGACCAGAAAGACAACATGGATGAGGAGAGGAGGAGGAGGAGGATCCTTGATTCAGTGATTACAGCGGGGAAACCTCGGTCACATGACTCCAGCTGTGCGGAGGTCCTGCTCCGGTCCTGTTATGGAGATGTAAAAACTTTCCTCTTAGAAGCCTGCTCCAAACATCCAGTGTGTTTTTTGGTACAGGAAGTCTTTGTCACTGTGCCATAATTACAGCTCAGAATGTCAACAAGGCTCTCAGCGTGTCTCGTAACCCTGAGGGCGGTGAGTCATGAATCAACCTGAGATGATGCATCGTCGACCTTGTGGTGCTGCTTTGCTGTCGACGCTCCAGCTTCGAGGATTAAGATCTCGACCTTTGACCTCTCTGTTCTCGGATGTGCAAAAATCTAAAGGTATGTCCTCCAGGTGCTTCTGAGATATCACTCTGATGAGTATGAGGCAAACGGGAGCAGACGACCTGGAAGTATAGGGCCTGCAGACACGGCGCGGTGGCATTTAAAGAGGGCATGGGGTCAGAGTTCAGGGAAAGGGGCGAGGCGGGTGAGGCTTCTCTATGAAAGGGGAGGAAATCAAGGATGCTTTAAGATCAATAAAATGAGGTAATCTCCACATTCTCCCCTCTCTCTTCATATCATCTGTCACATCCTCCCCTCTCCTCCGACCGTCCTTTTACCTCCCTCAAAAAAAGCCATCTCGCACTATTTGTGAGGCGATTGTCAGACGCAATCACGACTCCCAAAAAGCAATGTTTTCTTCCACTCCAGGACCCCCGCTGTCCATGCTCCCCTGGCAGAAAGCTGAGGGAGAAATCGATGGCACAGACAAAGCTGCTAAAAAGAACCTTTCTTGCTTCGCTCCCCGGCTTTGATTCCTCTCGCTGCCAATTCTCTCTCCATCAAACCTCTCCTCAGGGACGCGGGGAATATTCGTCTGGCTCTGTTATCAGGATGATGTGACCTCTCATCCTCGGGTGACCTCAGAGTCAACAAGACCGCACCAAAAATAAACCTTTCCTCTTTTCTTCTTTGACGCCACCAACTCGACTGGACGGGAGTAAATGCGGTGGGTTTAAAGCAGGAAGTGCGAATGACAAAAGAACAGCTCTCAAGTACATCTCAGTCCTCCAAGTTCAAGGACTCCCGTGGCGTCCCTTTTTACTCTAACACCTTTTCCAGAGCGAGAAACAAGGCTTACATAATCTCTGATTTTCACCCCCGAGTATCAAGGCCCCAAAAAATCACTAATGCAATATTTATGTAAGACTTTGGGTCAGATTGAGGAAACACCTTAAATCATTAACTTCACAAATAAACGTTCTGTAGCATTTAAAGGTACAGTGTGTAGTATTTAAAAGTGCAGTGTGTAGTATATAAAGGTACAGTGTGTAGTATTTAAAGGTACAGTGTGTAGTTTTTAAAGGTGCAGTGTGTAGTTTTTAAAGGTGCAGTGTGTAGTATTTAAAGGTACAGTGTGTTGTGTTTTAAAGGTACAGTGTCTAGTATTTAAAGGTACAGTGTGTTGTGTTTTAAAGGTACAGTGTGTAGTATTTAAAGGTACAGTGTGTAGTATTTAAAGGTACAGTGTGTAGTATTTAAAGGTACAGTGTGTAGTATTTAAAGGTACAGTGTGTAGTATTTAAAGGTACAGTGTGTAGTATTTAAAGGTACAGTGTGTAGTATTTAAAGGTACAGTGTGTAGTATTTAAAGGTACAGTGTGTAGCATTTAAAGGTACAGTGTGTAGTGTTTAAAGGTACAGTGTGTAGTATTTAAAGGTACAGTGTGTAGTGTTTAAAGGTATAGTGTGTAGTAATTAAAGGTACAGTGTGTAGTATTTAAAGGTACAGTGTGTAGCATTTAAAGGTACAGTGTGTAGCATTTAAAGGTACAGTGTGTAGTATTTAAAGGTACAGTGTGTAGTATTTAAAGGTACAGTGTGTAGTGTTTAAAGGTACAGTGTGCAGTAATTAGAGGTACAGTGTGTAGTATTTAAAGGTACAGTGTGTAGTGTTTAAAGGTACAGTGTGCAGTATTTAAAGGTACAGTGTGTAGCATTTAAAGGTACAGTGTGTAGCATTTAAAGGTACAGTGTGTAGTATTTAAAGGTACAGTGTGTAGTATTTAAAGGTACAGTGTGTAGTGTTTAAAGGTACAGTGTGCAGTAATTAGAGGTACAGTGTGTAGTATTTAAAGGTACAGTGTGTAGTGTTTAAAGGTACAGTGTGCAGTATTTAAAGGTACAGTGTGTAGCATTTAAAGGTACAGTGTGTAGTATTTAAAGGTACAGTGTGTAGCATTTAAAGGTACAGTGTGTAGTATTTAAAGGTACAGTGTGTAGTATTTAAAGGTTCAGTGTGTAATATCTTAAGGCACTGTGTGTGGTATTTAAAGGTACAGTGTGTGGTATTTAAAGGTACAGTGTGCAATAATTAAAGGTAGAGTGTGTTGTGTTTTAAATGTGCAGTGTGTGGTATTTAAAGGTATAGTGTGTAGTATTTAAAGGTACAGTGTGTTGTGTTTTAAATGTGCAGTGTGTGGTATTTAAAGGTACAGTGTGAGGTATTTAAAGGTACAGTGTGCAGTAATTAAAGGTGCAGTGTGTGGTATTTAAAGGTACAGTGTGAGGTATTTAAAGGTACAGTGTTTAGTATTTAGAGGTACAGTGTGTAGTATTTAAAGGTACAGTGTGTAGTATTTAGAGGTACAGTGTGTAGTATTTAAAGGTACAGTGTGTAGTATTTAAAGGTACAGTGTGTAGTATATAAAGGTACAGTGTGTAGTATCTAAAGGCACTGTGTGTGGAATTTAAAGGTACAGTGTGTGGTATTTAAAGGTACAGTGTGCAATAATTAAAGATACAGTGTGTTGTGATTTAAAGGTGCAGTGTGTAGTATTTAAAGGTGCAGTGTGTAGTATATAAAGGTACAGTCTGTAGTATTTAAAGGTGCAGTGTGTAGTATTTAGAGGTACAGTGTCTAGTGTTTAAAGGTACAGTGTGCAGTAATTAAAGGTGCAGTGTGTAATATTTAAAGGTACAGTGTGTAGTATTTAAAGGTGCAGTGTGTTGTGTTTTAAAGGTACAGTGTGTAGTATTTAAAGGTACAGTGTGTTGTGTTTTAAAGGTACAGTGTGTAGTATTTAAAGGTACAGTGTGCAGTAATTAAAGGTACAGTGTGTGGTATTTAAAGGTACAGTGAGTAGTATTTAAAGGTACAGTGTGTAGTATTTAAAGGTACAGGTTGTGGTATTTAAAGGTACAGTGTGTGGTATTTAAAGGTACAGTGTGCAATAATTAAAGGTACAGTGTGTTGTGTTTTAAAGGTGCAGTGTGTAGCATTTAAAGGTATAGTGTGCAGTAATTAAAGGTACAGTGAGTAGTATTTAAAGGTGCAGTGTGTAGTATTTAAAGGTGCAGTGTGTAGTATTTAAAGGTACAGTTTTTAGTATTTAAAGGTACAGTTTGCCATATTTAAAGGTACAGTTTGTCATATTTAAAGGTACAGTGTGAAGTATTTAAAATTGCAGTGTACAGTAATTAAAGGCACAGTGTGTTATTTAAAGGTACAGTTTGTAGTACTTTGCAGCATTTATTAGAGCAGTATCATTTCACTCAGAGAGGTGACCAAGGGAGCGTTTCAGTGTATTCTACTATTACCAACCCTTCTACTCATGGTCTCCTCAGGTTGGATTTTCACAACGTTTGTTTTTAGGTAGAAATGTTCCCCAAACTTTAAATCATCTCACCCAGCAGCCGCTCTGCGTTCGTGCGCGGCTGGACGGCGTGTTTGTATGCATCATCTCAACAGGAAGTGATTATGGCCTCACCAAACACTCCAATCATCGAGCTAATTATCCATTTGGCTCGCTGTGTTTGTTCGAGGGCCTTCGGGCAACTTGGAAAGCCTCTGTGGGCTCTTCAGCGGCCTAAACTCTTGTTAGCAGCTAATTATAGACCATGAGGGTTAGCCAAAACCGCTCAACCTCTGCCTGCAGCCGTGTGAGGAGGAGACGAGTTTCCCCCGTGAAGGAGATGATATTAGGGCGGCTGAGGTAGTAATGCTGGCTGTGGGTAAACAAAGTGGCACATGAGGCAGGGAGTAGGAGAGCTCCTGGGCTCAACGGCTTCCTCTCACATCACACTGCAGGATTATAAAACTTTGGCTCTCTTCCTAGTTCCATTCAAGGTCAGAGTCCTTCAAGTAGGAACCATGAAACATAGATTTAATGTCCAAGTTTTGCCAAATCATCCCTGGAGACCCTGCCTTTGCTCTCAAACAGCCTCTACCTCTACAATCTGTCCTGCTTGTTCTCAAACTCTCTGCGTGTGATGTTTAGAATTTCTCTGCTTGTACTTATATTTTGTGATATTTTATCTTAAATGAAAACAAGACTGAAGTTACAGAGTTTGAACTTAGTGCTGCACGTAAGGCTCCGATATTGGACCTGAGTTCCCTGCAACCAGTCACCGATCTTGCTGTCGTAATGGACGGTGGTTTTGAATTTAATAAGCAGATCATTTCTGTAATCCAATCTTGTTTTTACCATTTGAGGCTTTTATCTGAGATTAAATCTGGTTTACCTTGTAATGGTTTTGAGGGATGCTTTTATTTCTGCTGGTCTGGACTTTAATTGGCTTCACGTTGGAGTGAACCAGGCCTGGTTCTGACTTTTTTGGTGCATTGACCTCTCTGAAACCTCTCCAAGGATTACCTCGATGTTGCATGTGGATCCTTCTGAATTTAGGAGACAGTTTGGCCAAGAGCTGTCTTCTTCTTGTAGCCCAGACCTTTAACAACCTGTTGTATTTGTACGTGAACATTTGTAATCATTGTAAAGCTGCAAGAGTGCATGAAGGGTGGATGGACATTTTACTGGAGAAGAGATGCTGTTCCGTGTGTGCTTGTTTTCTTTAACCCTTGACTTTATCCCTTTCTGACCAGTACTAGTATTTCCTAAGGACCCCAGTGAGCTGATCTCTCTAAACATGATGGAAACACATCAGTAAAAACAAGCACACATTCATCACAGATCTATAACTGCCTTTACTATCCCTGAAACAGCAGCACTGCACATTCACTGATGCAGGAGAAGATTTCCCTCCTCCTCCTCCTCCTCCTCCTCCTCCTCCTCCTCCTCCTCCTCAGTCCAGAGCCGGAGGTGTCCTCTGATACACTCCGGGGGTTTTCTGCGTTGTGCTCCGTGTGTTGCTGCAGCATGCTGCTGTCTAACCCAGGAGGCATCTTTAAAGAGACATGTATAACTGCACTGCACCTTGAATCTCTGGTGAGTGTCCCTGACTGAGACCGGAGGAACTTTACCCAAGAACTGCATGCATTTAACCCTAACCCCAACCCTAACCCCCAAACCCCAACCCTAACCCCCTAACCCTAACCCCAACCCTAACCCCCTAACCCCCCTAACCCCCTAACCCCCCTAACCCTAACCCCTAACCCCTAACCCTAACCCCAACCCTAACCCCCGAACCCTAACCCCAACCCTAACCCCCGAAACCCTAACCCTAACCCTAACCCCCTAACCCCTAACCCCTAACCCTAACCCCCTAACCTTAACCCCCTAACCCTAACCCCCCTAACCCTAACCCTAACCCCCTAACCCTAACCCCTAACCCTAACCCCCCTAACCCTAACCCCCCTAACCCTAACCCTAACCCCTAACCCTAACCCCAACCCTAACCCCCTAACCCTAACCCCTAACCCTAACCCCTAACCCTAACCCCCCTAACCCTAACCCCCCTAACCCTAACCCTAACCCCTAACCCTAACCCCAACCCTAACCCCCTAACCCTAACCCCTAACCCCAACCACCTAACCCTAACCCTAACCCCAACCCTAACCCCCTAACCCTAACCCTAACCCCTAACCCT